>NC_088359.1:26392500-26555000 GCF_036884655.1 Musa acuminata AAA Group | reverse complement strand
ACAGCTACAAAGTGTTGTCTATCACCTCCACTTTTGTCACCCTATTCAATGTTGCCTTTGTGCAAAATTACTCTCGGGCAATAACTTTCTCCCTCTCCTCTGTCACTTGTGCAGCATAAATAGAGTGGAGGCAAGCATTAAGGGCGCTAACAACGACGATTGCACACTATCGGTGACGCTTCACATAGGCAACATGGAATCGTGGACCGTGAGGAAAGAGGAATAAAAGAAATGGGGAAGGGAAAACAGAAAATAGATGATAAGCGATGTCACTCTTGGGAGCACACCACAGTGTGATGATGGTTGAGGAAAGAGATTTTTTTTATCAAATTGATAAAAAAAAAAAATACTCTTGATATAAACTAATTGAGGAACACCGTTTGATAAAAGTAGAGAACTCTTTAAGGTAAAATGTCTATTAATAATTATTCAATTAAAGTTGATCGGCCTCCCATCACTGATCTTATGCAAGCTTCTACAAGCAGCATCCGGCCCCGGGCGTTCCTTAAGCAGCCTATGGTCGCTGGGTCCTCTTTAAGCTTCCTTCCACCAGCCCACGTGAGTGGCCCAAAAAGCTATATGCATTCCCTTTTCCTTTGCCAAGGCTTCTACTAAAGTGTCTAGCCATGATCATCTTTGAAGAGCCACTATTCAGGTGCCACATAGGAGATCACATGGCTGTTCGCTACTGCTAATGCAAATAAGACGCGTTTCACCTCCCTATTGGTTGGCGCTTGGTGGGACCCTTCCCAAAGGATGTTGGTGGAAAAAAATCCCAATGCTACTGGGAAATTACAATGTCATTAGTTGGCATGAACACATGTGAAGCTCCT
This sequence comes from Musa acuminata AAA Group, assembly GCF_036884655.1. Lineage (NCBI taxonomy): Eukaryota > Viridiplantae > Streptophyta > Magnoliopsida > Zingiberales > Musaceae > Musa > Musa acuminata. The sequence goes on along the minus strand of NC_088359.1, from coordinate 26,554,167 downwards.
ACAGGTTTCATGACAGAAAATACCACAAGAATCATACCATCCTAATTAATTCGAGTCATTATTCAGAACATGCAAGAAAATGAAAAGAAAAAAAAATCTCAAAAATAAATTTTCATGATAATGAGAGTTGCAATGTGAAATCAAAAGCCAGAAACTAAGTTGCTTCGAATCAATAAAATCATGAAAGCAGCGATACAAGTCCTGTCATCATCATCATGGTGGCAAGTGGCATAGTGCTCTCATGTGCCCTGCAAGTTGGCCATGAATGCGAGATATTGACAGCCAAAAGTGCTTCCTTTGTAGTTTTGTGCCATTGACCCATAGGCGGAGGAGACAATGGTGCCACCACCATTGCTCCCCTCGCTGTCTTTGGCCCTCCATAGTATGTCTCTTTCTCTCACAGACCCCTGGATTGGCTTGCCTTTTGCCCCAATATTACTTCATCGACTTGGCATCTAATTCATGACAGGTACTTACCCTAAACATTATTTTTTTTTAGACACTGTGATGAATGCCTCTTGTAGGTTCACATCACATCAGCCACTCCCAACTTGCACAAGGGAACACCCAGTCCTCTTGATGGTGCTTGGAGGAGCGTTCGCATGATGATCTCATACCTTTGTGGGATAATGGCACCAACATTTACTGTTTGAAAAGGCAAAATGAAAGAATATGCTTCATGTAGTTGACCCTACCTTTAACGATATATATAGCATGAATGCATCAACAATAATTGGATAGGATGGAAATATAATGTTATCTTTAAGAAAATAACAGAGCTAGATTACTATCAGCGCCAGTAAGCTAGCTGACATCTTCTGAAAAGAATAATCTTTATTTTCTTAAATAAAAGAAAGAATATGCATCACATAGATGGCTTTAGATAGGCATGCTCATGTTCCTAGTTGACCCGATCTTTTAATCTAGGAATAAAAGACCATTTATTGAACTTGTATCATCTACAGTGATAATATCTATTCACTGATCTATTGAAACTCTCAAAATTGCAAAGATTATCTGAAGTGCTATTGAATGGAAAAAAGAAAAGAAGATAAGCAACAAAATGAATGAAAAGATGCCTCTTTCACAAAGAACATCCGAGGCAAGTAGCACTAGGAAGTAAACACTTTCTAAAACACACATCATTCTCCAAAGGCTAAAAGGGGTTATGCCATCAGATTCCTATCATTTAAATGACCGTCTTCTTTTACCTGGGTTAAAAGTCAAAAGGGCTTTTGTGGGACTTTACATGGACCCAACTATTAGCATTATCTGGCAATGCTGCTTATATATGCACTCTCTCCTAAGAGCACTCTCTCCTGACCCTGGTGAGAAGCAAATCTCTTCTTGTAAACAGCCTAATATAATATGAAAATTTGTTTATTGAATCCTCAGAAAGAAAAGGTTACTTTTTTATCTTTCAAATTATTCAGGAAACACACATTTCTCCAAATCTTTTTTTTTTTTTTTGAAAGACTTCGAAAGTATCATCCAGAAAAGAGAGACTGATGTTTTCTTTTTCTGTTTGTGTCTTGCCAGCAAAAATCTAAACAAGTGATTTAACTGATGGAGCTAGAAAAGTTCTCATAATCTACTACCAACATACTAAAGCAGGCAGTCAAAATTTTTATGAACTTTCCATCTCCAACCAAGTCTCTGAGGAAAAAAAAGCTGCAGATCCATCAAATCAACCAGACTTCAGTTAGGCAGTTCATGATGATGATGATGCACATGCATGAACATTCTGCAGAAAGGACAAAGATGCATGTGGAGCCTATTGTCAGATGATCATCAGACTCACATGAACTCCACGAGACCCAATTGGTACAGTGCATCGAAATCTTTATGCAAGTAATAGGTACATGAGATCTTGGTTGTAATTATGAATTTACTTGATAACAAGAACAGAAGGGGGCAGGAAGTCGAAAATAGGGTATGCACTATCATACCACCACAAACAAATAGCTACTAGTGCATCCATGTGATGCTGTTACCTTTCTATTGATCAGCTTTCCTTTTCACTGGTAAGAGCACCCACCTTCACTGAGAATGAGCCAGAAACCAGGCTGCCACATCAGACCCACTAGTGTCCAAAGGTAGTCGAGCTTTAAATGGGCAAAAGGGCCAGCCAGCACTGCAGTAAGGATTCCTTATCACACCATGCTCTTGTATTGGCCACATTGTTGGAGGAGATACACATGGCTCAGAGGCTACTTGAGGGAGGCCGACCTGGGAGATCAATGATGGTGGCCTCATCAGATCTCGATCTCTCTCTCTCTCGGGGAGGGCAAACAAAACATTGAGGTGACAGCTCATATTTTGCTCACTTCCTTGCAGGATTATAAAGTCTGCTATTAAAACGTTTGCAATGTTCACACCATTGATTCACACCCTGACCAAGGGCAACAGCTACAGACAGAGAAAGGATCCCATGACAATTGAATTTTGTATGCAGCAATCCCCAATTAAATCAAAAGCTACCAAATCTGCTAATATTACTTGTAGGGAGCGGGTGGGGTTGGGGTTGGGGTTTATAAGGTGATCCTTTATCACTATCATTTTAAAGGCCCTTAAACATATCAATATCATCTGATTGTAAGACTACACACTTCAAATGTTTGCAATAAAAGTATTCTTATTGAATCTTTCCTACTTCAGTTCATCTATCTTAACATTTTTCTCTTACTTTAACTTCCAGGTTCACATGGATTCAGCTTCAAGTCTAACAAAACATAGTTTTGGATATCAATCATAAACACTCAAACTAAAGCATGAATAAGGTAACTTCAAAGGCCAAGTAATCACAATTCTTGATATGCTAATTGAAGACAAATTAAGACTCATGGAATAAATTGGATAAAGGGACAGCTCTCCTCTCTTAGAGATCACCTCGGGATCTTTCCCTCCATTTGTGCCAAGGATGGAACACGTTTAGGCTACGAGTGGGGCAAAGTCAGAGGGATATGTATATGACCCATACACACACTCATTCTCTCTTTCTTTCCATCATCTTTTTCCTTGGTGGAATTTTAATTGTGGTTGTGACCTACATGTCGTAACATGTGACGATAACAATATCATAATAGATACCATCCCAACATTACGGAGTAATGAAAAGATCGCATCTATTTACGAAAATGCCGTCGGGCAACGGGCGAGGAAGACGGCGAATCAAGAATCTCAGCACACGAAAAACCAGATCAAAAACAAAGAAGAGAAGATAGATGAAATGTACAACGAATTACCACAACCAATTCTAAGGCCGGAAAGGCAGCGAAGACCAAGAGGAAGAAGAAGAGGACCTCCGATCACATAGGCTCCGCTGTCGCCGCACCGGCGGCGGAGAGGATCTCGGCGATGGCGCTCATGGCCCGCACCTGCATCTCGAGCGCCGCGATGTAGTCGGATGCCTCCTCCAGGAGAGTCAGCAAAGGCAGCTTCCGGCAGCCCGGGACCAGCCGGCCCAGAACCCTCGCCTTCCTCTCCAGGGTCGGTGGCTTGCTCTTCGGTGTCGTGTGGGAGGCGGAGGCGGCGGTTATGCTGCCGAGGGGCTTCCGCCGGCAGGCCCGCGCCCGGACCCAGAGCTTGAGCTTCCGGCCGGAGAGGATCGCACGGCTCCAGTGTGTCCGGCCACGTCCAGCCACCGCCAGCGCTCGGTCCGCCGCCGCCCGGACGGCTCGGCTCCGCGAGTGGTCCGTCGCTGCCGCCGCGGAGGATCGGCGGACGCGGCGGATGGCCTCGATGAGCTTGGATGAGTAGGTCTTCTGCTCGCCCTCCGTCCTCCACTTGGCCACCGGCGGGTCTGCCCGGCGCTTCCGCTTCCTCTCCCCTCCTCCTTCGTTACCGGTAGCGGGATCCCCCTCCGCGTTCGAGATCGCCATCTCAAACCCCACAACCCACCTCCGACTCGCCTGCAACAAAAGCGATCAAATCAGTCAAAAGAAACCCCGCCGAAAAAACCAGATCACATCACCATATTCTCCACCAAAAAGTCAGATCCGCCCACATGATTCCAAGATCGAAAGGGCAACACGAAGGAAAAGGAAATCATCAACAGTCCAAGATCGTATCTGTGTTCTTACCTCGACAAGTCCGATCGAACAAAATGAGGAGGAGGAGGAGGCTATAGAGTGTGGAATCGATCGATGGGAACGGATTGGAGTGGAGCGGATGACGAGAATAACTGACGACAGGCCTCGGCTCGCACTATTAATACACCGAGGTTTCTAAATGCTTTTGCTTTATTGACGATTCTGCCATCGGTCAGAGCGAACCAACTCAAGCAGTAGTAAATCTCGATGTGGACAAAACCGCGGCGGGAGAGCAAATGCAATGACGATCTTGCCATTTGGTTTCGACGGATGTGATGATGGCGTCATCATATGATACGAAGGAAAAATTACAACAATAATTAAGAATCAGCTAATTCACGAAAAAAATATTCTCTTTTTTTATTTTTTCTAGGAAGTGTCTCATTCTCAGAATTTTCTAACAGCACTTTTTTTATTTACCTAATACCGAAAATATCTTTAACTTAATTATCAGTCATATACGCTTTTTTCTTTTTCTATAAATCAATTTATAAGATAAATTGATCCAATTAATTATTTTTACACTGTTTTATAATACTTTCAATGATATCAAAAAATATTATAACATAATACAAAAATACTGTAAAACAATGTATTTATACAAACTTTATAAAAATACAATATTTTAAAACTATGTTATGGTGGTTTCTTAATATTGTTGAAAGCATTGTGACATAATATATAAAGACAATAACTAGACAAATTCATATTATGAACCGATTTATAAGAAAAAAAATAAATAATCGAGAATATTCTAAGTATTAGATAAAGGAGGACGTTGTTAGGAAATTCCAAAATGGGATACTTCACCAAAAAAAAGATAATTTTTTTGAAAATTTTACCCATTAAAAACTACATAAAAAAGGAAAAACAAAAGTTTCTTTTGTTATTATTACTTTGCAATGATCAGCTAGTGATGGCAATGTAAAGAAATATCAAATCCTATGTGTGTGTCTCATGAGCACACACTTTCTTTTTATCCTCTTGCATGATCATGTTTCCTTTTGCCTCCCTCATTGCTTAGTTTCTTATATATTTCTCCTTCATTTTGCTTTTACATGCAGCAAGGAGAAAACAGTCATTCCAATCTTTGGCTTCTCGACCCTTTCCTTGAGTGAAGAGGATTCCTCGACATTGACCACATGGGCATCACAAGAACATATCTCAATTTCCCTGTACTTGGTTCAAGAGGGTGCATCCAATATGCCTAAAATAGCAGACTAGGCAACCTCTGAGGGACCAAGTCACATGATTAAGTAGGGAGTGACTCAATGGTCTTGTCTCACATTTTCTTTCTTTTCTCCCTGTAAATCTCATTTGTTGAAAGAGTTTTTTTTGCTCAAAGCTGTTTTAAGCACAATCCAAAACCTTGAAGTATATTTATTGTATAAGAGTACAAAGGAATAAAATCCAGTAGTCAATTAAATGAAAGTTTTGCCACTAAATGTCAAACATGATGATTCATGCAATTAACCTAGTAATTCTACAGTTCAAAGTTCAAACCCAATGCTATCTGTAGGATGATATTGAGCAGATAATTTTTCATTTCTTCCTTTCTGCAGTATTTGTCACTGAATATTATCTGTAGGATAATATTGAGCAGATAAATTACTATGGGACACATGGACTCCCAAATCACAGAAGAAATCCACCCAACAAGTACCAGAATGGTTTAATCAGGTTGCATGTCAGGTTCTCACTGAATCAAAATAGAGAATATTCTGTGAGATGACCATACCTTGATATGAGAAATAGTCCCTACGATGTACCCGTCAGAGTTTCCAACAGTATAAAAAGGACTTCTAGATCAGACTCTACCCTCTCTAAAGAAAACTTTAATCTTATATGTTCACTTCTTCTTTTACTCATCTCAAGATGAGCTCTAACTTAAAGCATCAAATGAGCTTAGAAGTACCAGGCATGTTCCCAACGCATCTTGATTCTTATAGGGTTCAAGAAGATCCATCTCGAAACTATCAGTTCAAGACCACCACAATCTAACCTCAATGTAGCCCTAGATGTGATTGCCATAACAGCTCAATTAAACCTTAAATACAAGAAGCAACAAAGTATAAATGCCTCAAAGTCTCTAAAACCAGTGGAGTAGTTTCAAAGTACTTTCCACCTTGAGAACGGTAAGAGGAAATGATTTCAATCTAAAGCATTTAGTTCTTTTTAGGATCACCTTATGTTGCAACTTGATGTCACAATTTATACAAGGAAAGAACAAAAAATGCTTTGGGAATCAAATGTGGTCGGCATCTTATCATCAATAAAAGCCAAGCATGAGCACTACCATGGAGCCTACCAATGTCCAATCTCAAACTCTATCAGATCATCGGATAAGTGACGAGTCCTATCTTTTGTTTGTCACTCATATATATTTGAGTCATTGTTACAGATAAAAGAAAATATTTGTATCTTTGGATCATGGAATCCAGCTGACAAACACTGTTTGATTCTGTACAATATCCATTTAGCAGGGTTTGGTTCCTAACAACCAACTTTAAATAAGAACCAAAATCAACATATGGTACAGCCACGCTCCAATACTAAACTTCAGTTTGCATCAAGCACAATGAACACAACTTGAAAATTCAGTAGTTTCATACCAAATGATTGTCTTATCTAAACTTTTAGGTACATCCTCATGTCAACTTTGTTTCAATAAATGAATGATTTAGCAAGGGATTAGGAGGTAAGGAGTTCATACATACACTAAGCAACCTTCACTTACAATTATTACCGAATTAACAGGTTGAGAATGGGTACAATACAAGTGTTCCTAAATGGTCAATGTCCACATAAAAATGATCAAATAAGGATCAGTGGCAGACAGCAGAATCGATATAGGACATGGAACTGATATTTGAGGCATAAGGTCATATAGAGACCTACCTACTCAAAATCATAGCATTTGTTTCATTGCACAAACACATCATGATGTGTTATCACCATGACCATAAATCTAGCATTCTGTGCATCACATATTAATTAGAGAAGAAACAGGGCACAAAATTCTTGACATTTACCATAATGTTTTTCCTTGGAAAAGAATTAACGACTATTCTCAATTCAAAATTTTGTAATTGATAAGGACATGAAATTAACTACTATATACAGCCCAAATCCTAATTGCTGAGCGTTGATTGTGACGCACCTGAGGAACCATTGGCATCATAGTATAAAAAAGGTTCAGTAACTCCCCCAGTAGTTTTTGGCTTTTCTTCATGGAATGAGGTATCAAGGGCTACGTATTGTTGAAGGCAATCCGCATCTTCCTTGCTGTAGTAAAGCTGCAAAACAATCCGCATCATTCTTTATGTGGTAAAGCTGCAAAACCGAAGATCACCATTTAATCACTCAAGTGTCCCACATTATTCATTTACTTATCTAAGGAATATATGGCTTGTGTTGATGGCATCATGAGCATTTGAGCATAAGTGTAGTAGTTCAAACACAATAAAGTTAATAGACTAATTATCTCGAATTATCGGATTGTGACAATTGGTACCAGAGCCCCTAATATTGAAGCATGGTCTATTGTGGACGAGGCACAAGGCACTCCAATACATGAAGGTCAAGCCCTTAAGTGGCAGAAAATATAGTATAGACATGTATGACAAAAGTAATTATCATAATATCACCATAATGAAGGATTAACTATCACGAAAATCCACCATTCTTTTGAATCCAAAGGTTTTTATTCCTAGGATGGGCATCGTACACATACTCCAATAACCACATGACAGCACTTGAGGTATGTTACAAAAATGCCACTACTTCTACGATTTGATGACACATTATTTTAGGCCATAATGTAATTGCAACTTGAAAGCCGTCACCACATTTAGGCCATAATGTAAGTGAAAGCCATCATTGACTGTGATCTCTATGCCTGAAAACTTTAATTAATTTGATTTTTCTTAGTAAATGAAAACATAAATTCAATGGTGATAGGTGATGGATGACATGGCAAACATCTCACCGTCATGTGGGCGACAAGTGGCTGACACATCGACCGTCTAGGTCCCAAGTCGGCCACATGTGGTGGACAGATGATAGACGGACCGAGTAGTACGTCATCACCACGTAGCCGACACGTCGACCACCCGATTCAACGTAGACACATGATCGAGTGATGCGTCTCTAGCCTAAGTTAAGTCAATTAAGGCACGCGACAGGATTGGTGAATACCATGCCATTACTTGAATTCAGCCTGAGAATGTCACATGTTCCCCCATGACTGTCAATGATCCCAAACATAATGGTATTCGAGACCACCTATAAAAGGGACCTAGGTGCGTACTTGAGAGACTGAACAATTCCCCTCATTAGTGTTGTCTGACGAGTTCAACCGGTCCGAACCCAAACATAACTTAACTGTCGGAGATGCACTAGTCGAGAATGCCCCCAACTTATTTTTGCAAGTTCAACGCTTCGCAAACAGTGATATGAACTGAGACTGACTCGGAAAGGACCTTGGTTGGATCCAAATCCCTATTTTAACTTGGACAACTAGAATCTGCACTAACAAATGGTTTTATACAAAGAAGTACCTGAAAGTTAATTCTTCCCATAACATATGAAGTAGAATTTCTCCCAAAATAAAGAGATGCACATCCATCTGAACTTGTCTCTGCATTTAGAGGATTGACACTAATTGCGCACTTGTAGGGATGGTTTCCACATCAAATTTGCTATGAGCTTCCTGCATAGCAAATAATGGTAAACCAGTTGAAGAATCATGTACTAATCCTACATTATAAATACTACCTTATGCCAGCAAACACATCCATTTCTAACTCGATGAAAGATGGCATCATGTTTCTTCAGTCTGTACCTAATTCAAACAGGTAATAAAGTGAAAAGGATGAAGTTTTCTTGCAAAGTGTAGCTAACTGGAGCAGAAAGAAGTCATGCATAAGAATGGTAACAAAGCAGATGATGTTAATAGGGGACAAAATGCACAGAACAAGAATCAAAAAGGGGAAAACGATTGCCTCATAAAATAGATCTAACAAGAGTATTTAAAAAGAAAAAGGATGCAAAAAATTAAGCAAAAGAGAATCGAATAAGCAGACATAACTCTTTCATTATAGTTCTCAGAGTGCCCCAGGATAAAGGGTGTTAGTAAATAGTAGTTATATTCATGATCATGTAGGCACGTATTATTCGGCATTGTAATGTCTTTCACCTTCTAGAGAACCAAGCCTCCATTTGCTGTCCTGAGGGAGTTGACATCAAGAATATGCATGCATATATTTATGGAAAGAAAGAAGAGATGAATAAGCTTAACTATACACATATAGCTTATAAGACTAACCTGCCATCCAAGGTAACAAGCCTTCATGTTTGCTTGTTCAGTTAGCAGTTCTGTAGAGTTACCATCAAAAGAGCTAGTTTCTTGAGTTACTGGCATCTTCTCCTCTGCAACCAAATTTCCCAATTAGCATCCAATGAGCAGGGTAACATAAGATATATAGTCCGTATTGATGAAAGATATGTTATCCAAGTTACAGGTTCGGAACAGTAAACAGTAGAACACCCCAAAATTCTAAAATCAGAACTGCTGAGATTAGAATTTATAAGTAAATGCTGGTCAAGCTAAAAAGCAGTCAAATAAAGAGATTCAATACAATTTGCAAACTATTACAACAATTTAACAGTAATAATCTCAAATGTTGCCTGCTGCTTACTACATCTTCTCATGAAGGAAAGTTGAATTAACTTATTTTAACTACTTGTCAATAGAATGACCACCATATAGAACATCATAAATTGAGATGCTCCCAATTTCCTTTCTGATAAGGGATGGACTGGCTGGCTGCAGCATCTCTTCAGATAATGTAGTGGTAACAGCAATGCATCTGCAATCGAGGATTACTAAATTATTGGAAAATTTCCAAAATTATTAGAATTTTGGGATCAAAGTAAACTAATAAATCAACAAAAACCAGATCCGAAAATGTGTTAAAATTTACAGAATCATTATAACTAAGTGAAGCAATGACAGTAAGACGAAACATTTTCCGTCTCCATGCCTATTGATAGTACAGATACTGGATCACAAAGAAGAATACAGAAGAGACTACATCAGACAAACAGTAAGTTCACTCTATCCCACTCTATCCTATCAATACTGAACTTCACAGATTATCTTTACACAGTATACTGTTGCAAATTCTTGCATACAGACAAACTCACTTAAACACAATGATGAAGAAGACTACCCAGTAAAGACTTGGATGTTATGTTCATTCTATTTGACAACAAAAAAGAAATGTTTTTCATTTAAGTTCCAGTTCTATATCAATTGTGATGTCTAATGAGAAATTAATGGATGGATATGTTTAAACTTGGCATTTATTAGAAAAGAAATTATGTCTAATGAACACCTCATTTGTGCAGCTTTTGCTGCTTGAACTCCAGCAAGAGCATCTTCAATCACAATACACTGCAAGACATTTCCAGCAAGACACTTCATCATACTCATAAAAAGTACAATGCAATCTCAGATACTTCAAAAATAATTTGTGGACACATAAAAGCAATGAATCATCACAATGCAGAATATAAATGGAACTTTGGTATCCAAGGACACGTTGATGAAGAATTCAGACATATAAACTAGAGAATATTCAATATTCAACATGTACCAAATATTGATATCACCATTGGAGATGATAAAATAGTCATTACATATTCATTTCCTAGTAAAGGATGGAGTATATCTTATGAAAACCAAATTAGTTGTGATCAAGGTTTCAAGTCTCAGTCTGAGGCCCACACCGGTTCCTAGGCAAACAGGATGCCCCAAGTTAAAAAAATTAAAACCAATCAATTATGAACTGGGCCAGAAAATTGCCGGTCCAAGTGCCAATCACAGGACATGTACTACTCCGACCGGTTTTTGAACACTGGTTGTAACTGAGCCCTTTCATATGTAGAATTTTCATAGGCAACTTCCAATCTTCTTCCTGATGCCTAAATGAGAAACAAAGAACTACTTCCTTTGACCAAGAATAACACCTTTTTAGACAAAATAATGGCATGTCATATTAATGGACATGTCCAAGGATTGGCCTGGCCAGCTACGGCTTGGCATAGCACATGCCAAACTTTTTGTGCACATGCTTGGGAAAGCAATACTTAGTTGTGAAGCTTGCCAATATAAGAATCATCTCTTGGATCCCTTAACAACCAGTTCCAAATTCCAAGAAAGATCCATGCACCAAAATCCTTGTGACATAGATCATACCGATTCCAAGTTATTGGGAACTCATAAAGAGTATCCTGGAATACCACATCGTGTCCAATTTCCTCCAACCAAAATTTGACATGTAAGAATGTACTCCAACAGAACCTATTTGTCTGAACAATGCAAGAACTCATAGTGTTCATAGCTCATTGGAACCAAGTATCAAAGTGTAAGCAGACACCAACTTTTCAGTTTTTGCAAAAGAACTAAAAAAATTAAGTATGACTGTTTCCTTGAGTATTCTTGATGGTAAGACAATAACTCATACAAGTCTATGATGAATTTGTAAAGCCATTCAAGACGTCCCTATTTCTGAATTAAAGAAATAAGGAGTGCAAAACCTTTTTTATAAAATACGATGATGTACCAGTGTCAACCTTAAGTTGCAAATAAGAGATTTTATACAAACTCCGTGACTCCGGGTGTAAATGAAAACTTTTAAGTCATAGAACAACAAAAACCGGTAGTAATTAGAGAAAAACAAAAACATGAAAACATCAATGCGATAATTTTTTCATAGCCAAGTTTCATACATTGAGAAAAGTGTATATAGAGCATAAAATCCTGTCTTGGTCTAGTGATGATGGAATGTAATTTGGTTTGTCAGACAATGCAAAATAATATACCTCGGACTGAGGAACATTCAGGTTCTTTGAAGCTGCTAAGAATATATCTGGAGCAGGCTTTAGATTCTCAAATGCATCAGCAGAAACAATCGCATCAAACCTGATATGCACAACAAGTTGCAAGTTATCATTGAATATTGTGAGAATTCAGATATTTAGGGAGTGACAGAAAATACCTGTATTCTCAAACATTGTGAAACTTCTTTTACAATTAAAAAGAGTGCTTAAATCATTATCGTTAGAAGAATAAAGTGGAGAAAAATAACACAATAACTTTGAGTTACTACTACTACAAAGAAATTTTCTGGAGTTAAATAATATAATATATATATACATATATACTATACATGTTATGACTATGCCACTACAGAGTTAAAGATCTTCATAATAAGAATATCTTGGTTCATCCATCATATTGAACTTTATAAGAAACATAAGGTACATAAAAGTAAATTAGGAATGGTAATGCGATGAGAGATAAAGTTAGACATAAAAGAACTGTACAAGAAACAACAAAAAAAAAAAGGTTCTAAGTTTGATTATTGATATTGTGCTCAAAAGAGCTCAGTGACAGGAAACCATCTATGTAAACAGCCCAAATAGCTGAGACAATTTTTGTTGTTGTCATTAATTGAATGTGCAGTTGCTTATTCTCCTAATTATTTTCTTTACTCAGAGTTCAAAGGGGTTTCAGTCTCAGGTCATTTAGGCATATTTTTAAGTAATTGATTAGACAAAAATGATGATGACCATATAGATTTGATGATGATTTGAAATTTAATTATGGTTAATGAATGTTATTTCTTCTATATATGGAATGATGGACCTCACCCTAAACAACAGCAGTACGTGATTTAGCAAGAAGCAATACTTAATATGGAAAAAAAATTGCCAAAAGGAAAAGCTTTTTCATGGTGTATATACTTCATCAAGACATAATACTGTATAACAACTAACATAGAGGTAGGATAGAATTGAACTTTAATAAACATCACTCATAGTATGATTATTAGCCAACGAAGTAGTCAGAATATGTGAGCACTAACAGAGAAACAGGAAGACCAGCAGCTGCTAGATTTGCATCGACCTTAATTCTGTCAGCACTAGAGGCAACAGCAACCTTAAGCCCCCGACTTTTACACTGACATGGAGTACAGCATCCAATAACTTATTTTCATTAAGGTAAAGAGAGAAAGGAAACCTAATATCAATTAAAATCGAACAAGCAAGTATACCTCCATGATGAGCTCAAGAGCTCCGGGAAATCCAATGCCTGAGTCGGGCTTTGCATACTGCAAGTGAGCAAATAGAGAGTAGCATTAAAAAATTCCAAACGAATGAAAAGAATTAAGGATCAATTCCACAAAGAATCATCATATGCTATACCTTATCAAGGTAAATTTCAAAAAATCTCTTCTTTGCAGCCTCCGGATTAAAACCCTTCACCTCCTTCACTGAAGCAACACCTCCAAGAAAATTGGCCTCGCCTACACCATGGTTTATACACCGATCATCATAACAAGGTATAATTTTAAGACAATCCACATTATTCGATGACACTGACAAACGCCAACCACGTTGCATACACTTTCTCAAAGACAAAAGCAAAACCCAAACTTGGAAAATATGAATGAAGAAATCAATTCCTAAATCTTTCAGTTCAATCCCTCGCCATTTGCATGTGCAATCGAGAACCTTATTCAACCAATTCGCTGCCCGAAAAGATCATGATGAAAACGGAAGAAGTGTACCAGTCCCCATAAACGGGATGAAGTCGTCGGTGGTGACGGAGACACCCATATCGGCGAAGACGTCGACGGCCGCCATCCTCGATAGCTCTTCGCTGTTGCAAAGAACTCCGTCCATGTCGAAGAGGACGGCCGAGACCTTGCCCCACTCTGCGCCCTCCTCTCCCACCGGGACCGTCCCTTCTTCTACCTGCTGCGACGCCGAAGCGCGAGCGGCGGTGCAGCTACGGCGGCGGAGAGGGGCCATGGCGAGGGTTTGGGCCGGTCGCTGACGGTGGCGAAATAGGGCGGAGGGGACAAGGGATAGGTAAGGGAATTTGGGGAAATGCGGAGGGCGGGTTGGGGAAGAAAGAGGTCGAACAGAGAGTGCCGTCGAACATAGCGCCATCTCGCTGCTTTTGGGCGCGAGAGGAGTAACGAGGGATGAGAAGCGCACAGGGAACTTTATGCGCGAAATGACCGTAAAGCCCTCATTGGAGGCTTGAGCAATCTTGGCCACTTCGTTGGATCAGGAAATGGTGGTGTGAATTTTGGTGGGATTTGTGAATGCAGGATAAATAGCCTTCATCCATTTTTTTCACATTTATTTAAAAATTTGAAAATAAATAAATATAGTTATAATTATTTTTTTAGTAGAATAATAATATAATTGATAGAAAATATATTGACGTTAATCGTTATCCTATATCTGTCGCCACATGAAGATTAACGTGAAAACAAAAGATTTTGATCATCCTCCACTTATCATGCGCCCATGGAGATAAGAAGATCATTCTAGTTTACTTCCCCTGTTATCCAGTTATGAGATTTGTTTCTTCGTAGCCCATGGAGATAAGAAGATCATTCTAGTTTACTTCCCTTATGAGATTTGTTTCTTCGTAGATCAAGTATAAAAGTTAACTTCAAGCGTTGTGCCAAACCTTTCTCCACTTTGATTTTATTAGAGCCGGCTTCTTGGAAGCTTGACATAATTATAAGAAAAATATCTAGAATTCCCCTTATGACATTTTTACTTTTTCGAGTTTGCACAACGTCGACTTGGCTTGAATATCTAAGACGAAATCGTTGGTTGATAACAATAAGAAAAACATAAATAAATATATATTTATTTCTCACAAATAATTATTATTTTATTAGAATATATGATTTAATATGATTATACTTGATTTTTTACGATTTTTCCCCAATAAATATCCAAAATTTTATTTTTTCAACTGGTGCACATTTTTGTCGTATTTCCCATGGTATCTCCGACAAGACACAACAGCAATGCACATCTTTTTCGGGGACCGATTTATATGGTGTATCAGCTAATTTCTTATAGGTTTATAGTATTTTTTAAAACACTATAAATGACATAGAATTCTTTTTATTGGTTTGTTATATTATTTTTTAAACTAATAAATATGTTCATTTAAATTTTTTATTTTTATAATATGAGCTAATTTTTATTAAATTAAGATTTGAGTCAATTTATATGTTTTTGGACAGATTTATGATATTTTGATAAAAGTGCCCAAATTTTTTATTTAAAAATATTATAAATCTTATATATAAAGATCGGATCGATATATGATATATAATTATAATATTCCGATTAGTCATAAAGGATCCTGACAAATTAGCTTAATTATCTTGACAACAATCGATTACTATTTCGGCTGTCATATCAGATCATTTCAAGGATCCTTGACAAATAAAAGCTTTTTGAACAATATGAAAAAAGTATTTAAAAAATAAAGAAAGAGAAATATTTTTACTCAAAACTATAAAAGGACTTTTATAGTTTTATCTTCACTTAAAACAAGTTTTATTTTTATTTTTGTTTGCAAAGAGTATTTAATATTCTAGATGAAAATTTTGAAATTAAACATAAAATTCTTACTAATTTTAGCTGATAAATCTTGATCTACTATGTGTTAGCAAAAAGGTTGATAGGTTCATGTGATATATTCGAGAAATAAGAAATTAAGAAAATTACTGTCTAATGAAGCAATCTACGGTGTGAGATCATCAATCAAACTCATCTTCATTCATTGCAAGGCCAAAAGCACCTTCTCAAGTAAGCATACCAAGAGTTCATATTAGCGTTTGCCATTTACATAGGACTGCAATATAAATTTCTTCATCTAAGTTTTATACAAGACAATAGCTTAATTAATTCAAGAGTATTAAAATCATCTATAGATTATTATAGTAATATTTTCTTAATTTTCTAATTTTCGAATGTAATCTGACTATATATCTTTTATTTCTAATTTTTTATTGGATTTCCTACCATGTTGACGTTTGACAAAAACGACGCCGTACATTCATGAGCAACCGAAGCTGCTCTCTTCGACTTTTATTGAAGGAAAATACCTTATGGTGTTGATTCACGAAGGAACAGGGACAGATACCAAACAGCTCACGGGCCATTGGCGTAGTCGACGGCCAGGATCCTGAGGAGGGCGTCGAAGCTGACCGCGTCACCGCCGCCGCCCATCCGTATCATCCCCCAAACATCCGCGTCGCCGGCCGGCAGCCCCGCCATTTCCAGGTACGCCTTCAGGTCCCCGAACCCCACCTTCCCGTCCCCGTCCCGATCCATCACGCGGAACGCCTCCGCCATGACGTCGCCTCCGGATCTCCCCCCGCCGCGGCCGCTGAGGACCCGCTCGAACTCCTCGAATTCCACCAGCCCGTTGCGGTCGGCGTCGGCGGTATAGATCATGGACCCGATGTCCTCGTCCGAGAGAGGCGCCGCGAAGCCGGAGGAGAAGAAGGCCTTGAGGTCGTCGTGGCTGATCTTGCCGTCACGATCGGCGTCGAGGACGTCGAACGCCGGCCGGAGGATACGGGCGGCAGAGGCGGACGGAGCGCCGCGGGGGTAGCGGCCGGAAGGGCACATCCCTGCCACGGTTCCTCTACACAGGAACGGAAGAATCTGGAAGCGCCTCCGTCGGGTCGGTGAGCGACGAGCGGGTGATAAATAGGTGGAACGTTCGTGGTCAGACTCGTGTGGCTTGGCGGCCACGAAATGGGCCGGGTCCAATCCGGAAGACGTGGTGGGTGACGTCAATGGGTTGGAGGAGCCGTCCTTTGAAGCTGGGCCTCAACTCAACACATGGTGAGCGGAACGCCACAGGCGAAGATTTTTTCTTGATGGTGATTAAAGGAAAATTATATTTTATTGATAGCAACACATTAATCCCAATTATAAGTGTACCAAATTTGAATTTTTATTTTGTATATGACTTAATGGAGGATTTTATAGGAATAAATGCTGCATTCGAAGATTTGTGATGGCAAATACTAAATCTTGACCTCATATATGGGCTTCGGGCCGCAACAAATAGGCGCCGCTGCTCTTGAACTGATCGTGTCACATTTGTAAATTAGCACACTAAACGAGGCATTTCTTCCCGACCGAGTGAAACCCTAGTTTCTCGAGTATATATAGGTGAAGAGCCGATGAAATGGATACCTCGCAGGCTGCGATGAGAAGACCCTCTATTTCGTCGTCGTCTTCAGTCCGATTTCTCTGTTGTTTCTCTTTTTTCTGGTGCTCGAGTCTGCTGTCCCTGGAACGTGCTTGTTCTCCTTCGTCTTTTTACGTTCGATTTCTATGCTGCTTCTTTTTCCTGCTGCTGCTCTTGTGGCGGAGAGAGGCCACCTGATGAGCCGATCCTTCTGTCTATCATCGGGGGATTGGTTTTTCGGGATGGCTAAATTGGCATCGCCAGGAGATGTTGAGTCGCTGTGCCCTTCTTTTGTTCCGTGGGCTGTAGCGAATGATTTCTCCGAAATGGAGCATTTATCTTCGTTTTTCCTTTTCAAACCTTTTTTTATTCGGAGTTTTGGCATCGGTAGTCGATTGAGGTTTAGTATTTGGGGATTATTGAGTCGCAGCTGGTCCGATGATGGCATGGAATCTTTGAGACCTGAGCTTTATCGTCTTGATGAAAGCTATAAGCAATTTTCTGAGGATCCCCTGCCTATAACATGTTCGAGTATTTACCTTTTTGAGTGTTTTTTTGTGGTACGCATATGTTGGATGATGAAATGCACTGGGCGCTGAGCAGTTCTTCTGCATATATTTGAAGTAAATGCACTTGCCTAGAAAGCATTGGCTGACATTTTGTGCTCACCATCGATTCAAGTTTTATGTCGTTACAGTTCTGATTTTATTTATTGCTTTCCTGATTCAAGTTTTATGTTCTCACCTTCGATGCGGAGGAACTTTGTGTTTTTGCTAATGGGTAATTCGAGGTCGATGGCAAGGATATTTAGCACAGTCATAATAGCGCATAACCTCAAACCAACCTTGTTTAAGCTTTTGAGAAAATTGCAAGGTCTTAAAATTTACAGACAAATTGCAGAAAAAATAAACAGAGTACTTGTTGAGTATTTCCATTTCTAAGTAAATTTCAAACACATACAATATAATACAAATGTTCTCATAGTCTTACTATGTTTTCCTGCGAATAATGCATTATTTAACCTCTGTTGTCATTGCCTATAATATCTTGGCAAAGAAATGAAACTGAGACTCAACAATTTTCGTTAATTATATTTGTGTTGGCTGTCCTCGATCGAAGTTGCAAGGTGGTAGGGCAGGGGAGGCAATGCCGGCTGATGGGATGCGGCTGCCAGGCGGACGGTTGCGGGGGCCGAGGCGGAGGTGCGATTGTGGGCTGTGATCAGTAGCGGGCAAAATGGTTGTTTTCAAAAATTATAAAAACTATATTTTTTCGTTGAAAATTTTGTTTGGATTTTTAGAAAAGTATGATTATTATAGAAATTATAAAGCAAGATTTTAGTGTTATATAATGTTAAAATATTACATATAAAAATAGTAATGACAATACCAAGACATCATTTTGTTGTATTATTTGACATTAATTTTATATAGATATAAACATGTAATAAATACCATATATTAGTAACTAATGAAATTTTATTTGGCTCAAATGGTAAATTACAAGTCAGATGACAGCTGAGTAAATGAACTTGGTAGCTTCAAGTCATGCCTATTACATTTTTAATAACATACTGAATATTTGTTAAATGCATTATGCGTAATGTTTTAAACTATTTTTATTCAACGTGATAACACACTATAATTTTGATATTTTAGGCATAAGTAAGAGGTTTTTTTTCTCTGTATTACATTGCAAAAGTTGATTTTTAATAAAAATATATTTTCATTTACTTTTTGGAAATATATATTCAATTACCTCCCTACCTTTCTAACTCGGATTATTCGTTTATTGATTTTTGATTGATTATTCGTTAATTGATTCTCGATTCTTCATCCATTGTGCTACCTCAGTAACTTTATAAGAGTCCATTATTGACCCTCGGGAGCTTGGTTGGGAAAAGCGGATGACTTAGACATAGTTCTTATTGATGGTGAACAAAAATGTCGTGGGGGTCAACACGGTTAGGTCCACGGGTCGATGTTGGTTGAGTTGGATGCCCAGGTAGGTCGGGCCTTCGCAA
Organism: Musa acuminata AAA Group; assembly: GCF_036884655.1. NCBI lineage: Eukaryota > Viridiplantae > Streptophyta > Magnoliopsida > Zingiberales > Musaceae > Musa > Musa acuminata. The sequence continues at coordinate 26,534,957 of NC_088359.1, read as the reverse complement.
TGAGGTGTTGGTCAGCGTTTGTTAGTCCGAGCGTCGTCAGCGTCAAGCTGCGTCTCTCCGTTCCCGAGATAAGTGACAGCTCGACCTCCCTCATTGGGTGGCGATTTTCTAGTCGAGGTGCTTGTGGCTCGGGGCGATCGCTTACCTGCAAAAAAAGGCCTTCGTCGGGTGATTCCCAACTGTGGCCCCTCCGACGAGGAAATCAGTTGTTTGTGGAATTGTTTTCTTCACCCCTAGGTCGGATGCCAGCTAGAGGTCTTTATACTATTGTCCGAGGGTCGGTCGTATGCGGGTTGGCGTGGTGGACGTGTCAAACAGTGCTTTGGTACGGATTCTGACTTGTCGTGTCTTGGGGGTGGTGATGTCTCGGGATTTTCGAGACGTGCCAAGCAACGACTTGGTACGGATTCTGACTTGGCATGTGACACCGGCCTTATCATTTCTCCTCCCTCCACCCCCTTGGTACGAGTTGGGCCGACGAGCCACAAGTCGAGAATCGATCTGGAGCGGCTCGAGCGAGAGCTGTGCCGACGGGTCACAAGGCGGGAGCGATTTGGAGCGACTCGTGCAAGAGCTGTGCCGACGGGTCGCAAGTCGGGAGCCGATCTAGAGCGACTCGTGCAAGAGCTGTGCCGACGGGTCGTAAGTCGGGAGCGATCTTGAGCGACTTATGCAGGAGTTGGACCAGCGAGCCGCAAGTCGGGAATCGATCTGGAGCGGCTCGTGCGAGAGCTGTGCCGACGGGTCGCAAGTCGAGAGCCAATCTGGAGTGACCCGAGCAGGGGTTGGGCCGGCGAGCTGCAAGTCGGGAACCGATCTGGAGCGACCCATGCAGGAGCTGGGCCCGTGTGCTAGGGCCTTGCCGGGTGGTGTGTCGGAGTTCGCCCAAAACTGTGCGCCATGTTGTTACGGACAAACTTCGAAATAGGATGTTTGATGTAATGCTTATGTATGCTCGTGTCTTTTGGCATGTTCATGCCTTGTACAACATGTAGAGGGGCGGCCGAAGGCTTAATAGTCCCATTTTAGTTGGGTTGGTGGCCTCTTTAGGCATGTAAATAAAGGTTGTGTCATGTGGACACGTGCGAGAGATTTTCGGTCTATAATGGACCATTTTACCCTTTTGTTGTGCCACTGTTTAGAGCTTGTAAAGTCTGTTTGTAATTTGCATTGTCTATGAAGTGTTTTTCAGAGATGTTTGCTTGTGGATCCCGATTGAGGCATTCTCTCTAGCCCGTTCTCTCTTTTGTTGGTCCTAAGGGACAATGGGAGGCTTCGGGGAGGCTGAACTTTGCGGACGGACACACAAGGGTGCCGCACGACTTAGGCAAAACCAGCTAAGCCCGTGACAGATGGTATCAGAGCGGGACAAGCCCTCATAAAAACACTTAGCATGCAAACGTGGGGGACCTAGCGGGGCTGCGTTGAGGGCAGTCAGCACACGCGCGACCGTTTGGGGGGAAATGGGCATGGAGATGTAGGGAAAAGGAGTCGCTCGGAGGAGCGGGCATCTGACATTGGCATTCAAAGGAATAGCCAACCCTTCGCGCAAGAGGCACCAAGAACATGCAAGCTTGGAAGAATGTGGAGCGCACAAAGGTTGGGATGGCTGAGTTTGAGCTACAGCTCAACGTTGACAACTATACTTGATGGTGCTTAAGGTAAGCGAGGCGCTTGGTAAAGAATAAGATCATGCAAGGTGGAATGAGTTGCTCAGCGATCGAAAGAGTTGTGCAAAGCTCACAGAGGTGAGGGGAATTGCTAACTCAAAGAATTCTGTACTCATGCATGGGCTTGTATGCGGACGATGGAATGTTCGCGGCCATCCCAAGGCGACCGAAACTCGGCGCCATGGAGCATTGGAACTTTCTCTTCGGCATGTAAAGGATACGTCCGTAGGAGGTTGAAGTGTGCAACGAGTTCAGCATGCTGCTAGGCCTTGAGTGGTGCAGCGGGGGCTGTATTGGCGTGGAGTCGTAATCTAGCAAGTGTGTTTGTAGAAGGCAAAACAATGCACAGTTTGTTCAGCATATCAGAGTAGTCCAAGGGGATGGTGGTCTCCGAAACGAAGAGAGATGTTGCTCCAACGGGACAGTTATCTTGGAGGGATAAGTCTCGGCTCTCCAGAGGGAGAATCATGTGAGACGGACCTCACATGTTGAGGAGGAGTACCTCAACAAACAAGAACTCCACAAAGCTCGATGGACTGAGCAAGCGACGAGGAGTCGTCGCATGATCTCACTTGAGAGAATGCATTGGTGGATGCATCGCGAGATCAAGTGGGGGAGCGACCTAAAGCAACTCAAATGAAGGCACACTTGGAGTCGATGTGGAGATCGGACTCAAGGGAGGGCTGACCCGTGGAATGGTGGGCGCGAGGGCCAGCATCGACTCAGTGTGAAAACGAGGAGCGGAGCAACTTGGGTGTAACTTGGCGAAGTACTCAAGCCGCATGAAGGGAGCCAGCATAGAAGTTGGAACGTGGAGCAGAGGCATAGTGTTTTCCTTAGACAGAGGTCAAGGACATGAACTCTTGCAAGGCAAGAGCAGGATCATGTTGTTCCATGGGCCATTCATTCTGTTGGAGTGGACTCATCTTGCATAGTGTTAAAGACGAAGGGAGCTTCTAGGCACATGCACCTTATCTCGGAGGAGCATTTGATGGAGGAACTAAGGCGACTCAATTTGCGGAGGCGAATTTGGGTTCAGAAGGCCTTAGCACGGGGCAAGAGGACTCAGAGGTGGGTACTCTTGAAGAATATGCCACAGTGTTGCCATTCAAGTTGCCATGAAGGAAGCGGTGCGCAGCGGAGATTGTGCTGGTAGGGGCAGAGGCCCAGGATCCAGACAATGGTGCACGAATTACAGTGAAGTCGGTGGACTTCGGGAGCTATTAGGCGATGGACTGTCCTAGAGCGGTGCTTCATCTAGGTGTGACCCAAGAGTGGGTGGATGAAGGTCGATTGTCAAAGGAGCGAACAAAATCGAAGGTGGAAGAGACCATGCGATGTATTGGCAAAGGCCACACATGGAGGGTTCATAATTCGAGTTTATTCCACAAGGATCAGAATGCAATGGAGATGTCACCAGGAGGCGACATGGTGCAGCGGATTGTGGTGGAACAGTTCGTGGCAATGCGATACACACGACATAGTCCCGTGAGGGATTAGATCATATGGAGGTATGATCGGGAGCTACTGGAAGCTCCACTTCGGTGAACAACACGATGGCAAGAAGGGCTATGGATTCAAGGAGTGAAGGCCATGGTACCGCAGAGGCGGGTCTTCTATGCGTGCATCAAATTTTGCATCGGATGAAAACCTTGGTCATCAGCATATGGGGGCTGGGTTCCACCAAGGGAAAAGTTCAAATACAAGTACCAATGAGTCCCATGGGAGGGACTTGATCATGCAGAGGTATGATCGAAGCAGTTGGAGAGTTGGACTGCTCCAGAGCTCATATTCGCTTAAGGGAGTTTGGCAAGTCAGAGGACAAGGTCGAGTAAGCGAACGTTGCTACCAAGGAAGCTAAGGAGAATAGAATCGGTGTAAACCCTACAATGTGATGGCAGAGGCCATGCATGGGAGTTGCAGTCTGTCTTTCCATCGACCAAACAGACTACTTGGAGAACACAGAGGTGTTGAAGCAAGGGGTCGAAAGGGGCGAGGAAGCGACGACGAGTCCAGAGGGACTTAGCTACCCAAAATCAAGCATCAGTTAGAATGGAGGTGGACTCAGAGGAGTGCCACAGAGACATATCTACTGATCGTGAAGAAAAGGGATACAGATGCGAGACGACGGATAGTAGGGCCATGGGCATGGCAGCGCCATGGTACTGCAGAGGCGGGACTTCTGTTAAAGTCATTGATCCCTTGCTCTCATGGAGGGAGAGCGCTTGGTCGTGAAAAGGGACGAGGAGGTGGAGCATGCAGAGGTAATCTCCAAGTACCGAGACAAGGCTGAAGGGCAGAGGCCGAGGAACTTTGTAAGACCGGTGTCAATGAGCTTCTCATCAAGATAGCCAAAAGTGAAGGACTTCGGGTCATGCAAGAGTGTATAACCAAGGAACGAAGCAGGCAGTACGCGGTGTTGTACCTTTGCTACTCAGTGGAGTAGGCGGCAGGGCTGATGGAGAAGACGGTACAATCCCAAAGGCGACCAAACCTATGAGAGAATTACTCCAAGTTGGGGTGAAAACTTCCTGCATTCCAGAAGTTCGATGGCATTGAGAAGGTGAATCACAGTAACTAACTCAACGCAAGGAGTGCAAACACTTCAAGTGCTTCAGAAGTGTGAGCAAAGAGCAGGCGAAGGCCGGTAACCAGCTTGATGCATGGAGTACAACCTCGGGGAGGCGGGCGAAGTCAAGTAACCTTTGCCTTCTCAACTCTTAAGAGAATAGGCGAAACCGAGTACCCCAATTCTCTTATCTATCTAGCATAGGAGCTCTACACAAGTTCAAAGACCCTTCGAAGATAATGGAAGACAATAGTTATCAAATCCTCACCAACGGTGATCAGTGCTACTGAGAGTAGATTGTCCGCTTCATTTCCTAACGAAATGCCAATCGAAAGCGGAAGTGATGCGAACCTACTTGGATGTGACAACTAAGTGAAAGAAGAGTCAATGAGCAAATTTTGTGGAGGAAGGACCCAAAACTTCAGAAGTTTGCAAGACGATGCTCGGTAAAGCTCCAACAAGCATCCACCCAGTTCAAGCAGCAAGTGGAATTTGAGAGACTAGCGCAGTAAGGATGGTCTTTTCCTTCATCTGGGAGATCCGCAGGAATCAACAAGGATCAACACAACTCAGCCAACCCCACACCAGAGTCAGAGTCATTGGTGAGTTGAAGCAGCATGGCGGATCAAAGGTTCGACTACTCAAGAATAGCAGCGGAGAGCAGTTAGGAGCCAAGAGGCACATTATAGCTGGAGCGGAAGATTGAAGACTCAGCAAAGGCGAGGAGTTACAGTGTTCACAAAGGCTTCAACGAGGACGTCGAAGGAATAAGTGGGGGAGAATGTCACAGACAAACTTTGAAACAGGATGTTTGATGTAATGCTTATGTATGTCCGTGTCTTTTGGCATGTTCATGCCTTGTACAGTATGTAGAGGAGCGACCGAAGGCTTAATAGTCTCATTTTAGTTGGGTTGGTGGCCTCGTTAGGCTTGTAAATAAAGGTTGTGTCATGTGGACACGTGCGAGAGATTTTTGGTATGTAATGGACCATTTTACCCCTTTGTTGTGCCACTGTTCAGAGCTTGTAAAGTCTGTTTATAATTTGCATTGTCTATGAAGTATTTTTCGGAGATGTTTGCTTGTGGATCCCGATTGAGGCGTTCTCTCTAGCCCGTTCTCTCTTTTGTTAGTCCTAAGGGACAATGGGAGGCTTCGGGGAGGTTGACCTTTGCGGACGGACACGCAAGGGTGCCGCACGACTTAGGCAAAACCAGCTAAGTCCGTGACAATGTGGCGGTGTGGCCTGGTGGGGCGCAGGACCAGGCGGGAAGCTGAATGATTTCTGGCGGGAGATTTCTGGTGACAAGGTACCTCTGGCGGGATTCTCGAGGGCGGCGAATCTGGCACATCCGAGGAGTCACGATGGGTTTTAAATGCGACGTCCATCGCTCTCCTCGGGGAGCGTAACCGTCGCCCTGGCAGTAGGGCAGCTTGCCCTTTATAAGCTTCTCCTGAAGCAGTCGTCGCTACTTTTGCCCGATCCTTTGTCCTGCACCTGGCTCCGTCCTTTTAGCCCTGAGGTCGGGATGTCTACATCCTCCCCTTCGTCTTCTTCTTCGACTTCTTCCTCTGGGGTCCTTTGTCCTGCACCTGGCTCCGTCCTTTTAGCCCTGAGGTCGGGATGTCTCCATCCTCCCCTTCGTCTTCTTCTTCTGTGTCCTCACTTTCGTCTTCTTCTTTGACTTCTTCCTCTGGGGAACTCCAGGCCGAGGTCATCAGTGTGTCCTATGACGGTGCTTGCTCGGGAGCCGTAGGGAGTTCTTCTGCACTTGAAAGCCTCAAATCATGGCATGACGTGGACTCGGTGGTGACCGAGGGTCTTTTGGGGGTACTTCGGGATCGTTACCATATCCCGGAGTGCTATAAGGTTTACGCCCCTCAGCCCGGCCTACGACCATATGATCGGGTTCCCGACGAGTTTGGGTTGACTGTAGGGGCCCTCGAGGCGGGGCTGCGGTTCCCGCTGCATCCCGTTATCGAGGAATGTCTTTGTAAGTGGGGCATATCGCTGTCCCAAATGGCGCCGAACTCTTGGTGTTATTTGGTGGCATTTCTCGGGGAGTTAGGGGAGCCAAGATCAAGCCGACCAGGACTCTCTTCTTGGCCTGCCTTCGTTTGTGTAAGGGTCAAGGGGGGTATTACCTTACCGCCCGTAGTGGGTTTAAGATCAGCGGCGCTCCTTCCAACAACAAAGGTTGGAAGAGCCGCTTTTGTTTCATCAGTTGTAGTCAGGGGTGGGGCTTTAGTGCCGGATGGACCTCCCGAACCGTCGACAACACCCCCCCGTTGCTTTCTGTTGGAGAAACGACGAACGTGAATCGGTTGAGAGGCCTCTTGTCCTCCTCTCGGGTAGTCAGGGCGATGAGCGAGGAGTGGCTGGTCAAAGTAGGGCTGAGCCCTGCCTCCAGGGGTATGGTTATTAATGTGTTGTGGGCCGCATGCTCGTCCCGAGGCACTTGACCGATCAGGCTTCTTGTTGCAGAAATGGTGAACCTTCAACGAGTGAAGGGATCGTCCCACGACGGGGCCGCCACACCTTCGTCTCGAGGTGGTGATGTTTCTCGAACCGAGAGTACCCCGCAGCGGGGCATGCTGAAGAGAACGACTCCATTGCCCGAGAATTTCTCCATGGGGCTCTTCATCCAGCAATGGTGAAAGAGCTTTACTGCTCCCCTTCGGAAGCGCTGGCGGACCGGGCGGCCAAGTCGTTTGTTTGGGTAAGTGGTGGCTCCTACCCTGGTCCAAACCTCTCTTCCCGTGAGTCCTAATGCTAACCTTTGTGTAGGGTCAACACTACGCCATGGCGCTGATCGACCGGGTCCTCAACGTTGGATGGGTGATCGAACACCAGGCGAGGATTAATGCCTCCCTTCAGCGGGAGAATCAGGAGTTGAGGGACCGGGGCGGTCCGAAAGTCATCGTTGCTCATCGGCTCTAGAGGAAGAGGTGACACGCCTCAAGGGCGAGCTGGAGGAGAGTCGGTTGTGCATCCGGACATTGGACGATGAGCTGCTGACCCTTTCCCATGACATTGAGACTGCCCGATCTTCGGCCTGGGCCGCCAAAGAAGTTTTGAAGGAGGAGCGGCTGGCGCTGCTTAGGAAGATAAAGGAGGCGCTTACCGAGTACAAGTCATCCACCGGGTTCGAGCGCGACCTGGTGAGGTCGGGGCGAGTGACATACGTGTTCGGGTATCGTGCAGCCTATGCTCGTTTTCGAGCAAGGTACCCAGATCAAGAATTTGAGCCAGACCCGTTTGCCGACCTGCCGGAGGACCAGGATGTCGACATGCTGGCGAGCGTCCCCTTTGATGACGGGCCCGAGACCCCTCCTCGAAGCTAGGGGTTGTACTTCCTCCTTTTCCTTTTATTTTGGTCGGGTCAACTTTTGAAATTGTATCGCCCGACCTTGATGTATTATGCCTTTATCAATGAAAGGTTTTATTTTGGAATCTTGATTTCTCATCTTCTTGTTCCGTGTATTTAGATGCTTCCTTCAGGGAGGCTTGCCCCTCAGTCTTTACGGATATAATTTCTTCAAATTCGCCACGTTCCATGTCCTCGGCAGAGGGGTTCCTTCCATGGTCTCGAGTCGGTAGGTCCCTTCTCGGACGACATCATATACTTGATAGGGGCCTTCCCAGTTAGGCTCGAGTTTACCTCGCGCTCGGGTTGGGTCGCTCACCTCTGCCTTCCGGAGGATGAGGTCTCGAACTTTGATCAGTTGTGGTCGGACTTTGTGGTTGTATATTCGGGCCACCGCTTTTTTATACGCCAAGGTACGCATATGTGCCTTGGCCCTCCTTTCCTCGAGTCGAGCATGCATTTGACACTATTGGCATTGTTGTACGTATGTCATGGCATCTTGGCACATAGTCGGCCAGTAGTATCCTTGTCTTAGGGTCTTGAAGGCCAAAGTCCGCCCACCGATGTGTTCCCCACAGATCCTCTCGTGAAGTTCGGCAAGGACCGTCTCAACTTCCGGTTGTGCGAGGCAGCATAAGAGAGGTTAAGAGAAGGCCCTGCGATATAGCTTCCCACCGACCACGTAGTACCGGGCTTGGTTCCGCTTAATCGTCTCGCCGTTGTAGGGTCATCGGGCTTCGTCCCGTCTCTCTTGAAGTGAAGGATCTCTTCCACCCAGTTCGGGGAGATCTTCATGTTGGCGACCTCACAAGTTGGCGCTATCGGTGCCGATACGAACTCCAACGTTGGGGTCATCGGCAAGTCGCGGGCCGAGGCTGATTTGGCCAGCGTATCGGCCCGTGTGTTCCACGCCGAAGGTATTCTAGTGATCGAGAGGCGGTTGAAGCGGTGAGTGAGCCACTTTGCCTCTGTCAGGTACAGCGCCATCGTTGGCTCCCGGGCTTCATAACTCCCGTTGACGTGTCCTGTCACCAACTGGGAGTCGCTGTAGACTTCGATGTTAGCGACATGCATCTCTAGGGTGAGGCGGAGGCCTTGGAGTAGCGCTTCATATTCGGCCTTGTTGTTCGTGGCTCGGAATTGTAATCGAAGCGATTTCTCGAAGGTCTCCCTGGACGGGCTTTTGAGAACGAGTCCGATCCCCGCTGATTCGACGGTGGCCGACCCATCCACGTGTAGAATCCATGTGTTCTTGTCGTTCTCCTACTCATGGGTATGATCTTCAGGGGTTAACTCGGATATGAAATCAGCCAATACCTGAGCTTTGATGGCGGTCCGAGGTGAGTACTGAATGTCGAATTCACTGAGCTTGATCGACCACCGCAGCATCCGCCCTAAGGCATCGAAGTTGAGAGGATCCGCCATAATGGCTGGTCGGTAATCACTTTGATCGTGTGGGCTTGGAAGTAAGGCCACAACTTCCGGGCCGTCTTTATCAGCGCGAGAGTCAGCTTTTCGATCGGGGAGTACCTTGCCTCGGGTTCGGTGAGGACGTGGCTGACGTAATAGATGGGTTGTTGCACTAGGGGCATTTCCCGAACAAGCACCGAGCTGACTGCCTGCGTTGATGCCGCTAGGTAGAGACCGAGGGTTTCACCTGGGTCGGGCGAAGCAAGCTGAGGCAAGTGGGCGAGGCATGTCTTCAGTTTTTTGAAGGCTTATGCGCATTCTGAGGTCCACATAAACTGGCCGGCCTGTCGCAGGGCTCGGAAGAAGGGGATGCACTTGTCGCTCGAACACGGCACGAACCTGCTAAGTGCTGCTAACTTCCCAACGAGCTGCTGCACGTCCTTGACCGAGCGGGGGGAATGCATCTCGGTTATGGCCTGGATCTTTTCCGAGTTCGCATATATTCCCCTATGGTGGATGATAAAGCCAAGGAACTTACTCGAGGAGACCCCAAAGACACACTTTGCGGGATTTAGGTGGATATCGTATCGCCTGAGCATTTGGAATGTTTCTGCTAGGTCCGCCAGGTGCGTGCTTGCGGTTCTGCTCTTCACAATCATATCATCCACGTACACTTCCATGTTCCTCCCGAGTTGGTGTTTGAACAGTTCGTCGACCATTCTTTGGTAGGTTGCCCCGACATTTTTCAGACCGAAGGGCATCACTTTGTAGCAATATATACCTTTGTCGGTGACAAAGGCTATATTCTCTTGATCCCGAGGCGCCATCCGGATCTGATTGTAGCCTGTGAATGTGTCCATGAAAGTAAGAAGCTGATAGCCTACGGTGGCATCGACCAATTGGTCGACTCTCGGGAGTGGATAGCAATCTTTGGGGCATGCCTGGTTGAGGTCGGTGTAGTTAACGCATATCCTCCAGCTTCCATTAAGTTTTTTAACGAGGACTATATTCGACAGCCACCGAGGATATTTCACTTCAGTGATGAACCCTGCTTTTTTAAGGCGGTCAACCTCGTTGCTGATCGCCTTCTACCGGTTGGGAGTGAATCTCCTTGGCTTTTGCCTTACCGACCGAGCCGTTGGGTCGATGTTAAGTTGGTGTTGGGTCACGCTTGGGTCGATCCCAGGTATCTCCTCTGGGGACCATGCAAATACATCGGCGTTCCCCCTCAAGAAATCAATGAGCTGGAGCTGCTCTGCTTCGCGGAGTATCACCCCAACCTTCATGGTCTGATCGGGCCGGCTCCTTTTTAAGGGCACCTCGGTGATCGGCTCGGGTGGCTCCAGATGCTCCGGCCCTACTGCTCCTCCTCGGGCGTCTGTAACTTGGCGGGGGCACGACTTTCTCAGGAGAGCCACCGCTGTAAGATAGCACCGCCTTAATTCTCCCGGATCACTTCGGGACTCCCCGATCCTCATTGGGGTTGGGAATTTCATAGCCCGATGATAGGTGGACACTGTTTCAGAATTTCACCTCGTTTCATAGCCCAGTAGCGATTTGGTGAACAAAGATGCCAGAATTTCATAGCCCGGTGTATTACCTTACGGAATTTCATCTCGTTTCATAGCCCAATAGCGATTTGGCATCGTGGTCGGGATCCCCCCGTCTTTGGGAATGGGTAGGGATGGCTCTCCGAGCCTGACAGAGGGGTGACCGGTCGTCGGTTCTCCCTCGGGAAAAGCCTCGGTTCTCCTTCTAGCGTGGTGGACGTGCCAAACAGTGCCTTGGTACGAATTCTGACTTGTCGTGTCTTGGGGGCAATGTCGTCTCGGGATTCCTGTGCCAAGCAACGGCTTGGTATGGATTCTAACCTGGCGTGTGACACCGGGTGTGGTGTGTCTTGGACCCAAAATAGGCCCTATCACTTATCTCGATTTTGGAATACGAAATCGATTATTTTTTGTTTTAGAATTAATGATTTTGGTTTCTTAAAATTTAGAATTGAAATCGAATTGAGTTGCTTCTATGACTCAACCCAACGATTTCGGTTTTGATTCCGTTCTAGTTTCTATTTGAACGGATTTTTTTTTAAATTTTGATTATAAATGTTTTTAAATATGATAAAAAAAATTAAAATTTTATTTTTAAAATAATGAGTGTATTGGTATCAAGGAAAAATAATATAAAAAATAAAATTATAAAATTTTTAATTGTTTCATGTAATTGACGTTTTGATCTTTTCTTTGGTCGATCTCTTAGTTTCGATCATCTTCATCCAATCATACCTCGTTGAAATTGAAAATATTGTTTTATATGTCACACTTATAATTGAAGAATTGAAATCACTGAATAAAATATATTTAACATCATTAAAATTTTAAACATTTTTTCATAGATATTTTATTATTGTGGAAATAAATTAATTTGTCTAATATTATTTATAATAAAGTACATAATAATCATTTATACTTACTTTTATTAAATTTAAAGTAGCAAGAACGCCAATATACAAAAAAAATCACCATAAAAAATTTGTTGACACTAAATAACGGATGCATCATGAAAACTGATTTAAAAATTTTAGAAATTAAATAATAATATTTGTAAATAGTTTTTATTATACCATAAATGTTATTGATGGTATGTCCGTATATCATTCGTAAAAAAATTAAAGATAATAATTTTTTTATATGATTTAATCACTATCAATACAATGACATATTGAATCTATATATTGTGAGTTTGCTAGTGATCGAAATATTGGTATAAATGGAAATAAGATGATCAAAAGTTCAAAACAATTTATGTCATTACACGTGTCATTAAATGAAATAAAAAAAGATAGAAATGATCATTAGATTTGAGATAAAAAATGAATGCTCAACGAATAACGAAAAATTATAATTAGAGACCGGATTAAAAAATTCTACCCCACTTACAACTGTTGGTATTTAAGCGATTTTAATACACAAATCGATACATTAGGGTTTATGAATCATTTGTGTACGTTTCTACACCAAATCCACCTCATTCAGATTCGGTATTTAATATGTAAATATGTAAAGATTTGAATTATAGTGGATTTTTGGTGCTTCTCCTCTAAGCTAATTATATATTACCCCTTCTAGTTAGATCTATTTTACATCCCGATCCCTAAACTTTAAAAATTTATATTATAATCCTTATAATTATGAAGATAAAATATTTAATTTTAAAAATTTATATTATAATCCTTATAATTATAAAGGTAAAATATTTAATTTTATTTATCATAACATCGTTGATTTTATCGACGGAATATACAATACATATAGAAATGATACAATAATGATAGTAAAAAGATAATTTTAACGTTCAAATTATGTTTTATGACGGACAACGATATTATTGGGGGGGTCATGGGTGGCTGTTATCATTATGATCGATGAGATCATTGAGAACTTATAAGATTTCTTATAAGGGGAGGAGGATAATGAGATGGAAGAACAGTGATGAGAAGTCAAGTCAAGCAAAGGAAGAGGATGATGCATATATTGATACTCTGCATCGATATTGTTCGGCCATTGTGTTGATGCTAACATATATGTAGAACAGTAAAAGGATCACTCAACATATGTATAGACGCTAACGTAGATGTATATACAAAGTGTCGATCGATATCTACATCGACGTCGACATAGTTGTAAATACAGAGCCTCACTCGACATTTGCATCGACGCTGACAATCATGAGGAGAAGGGTGATGTCGCTTTGTACCTATGTTGGAATCGATGTAGATGTCGAGCGGTCTTTTCATTGCTTTGTATCTATGTTGGCATCAATGCAAATGAAGAGCGTTGGCATCTATATCGTCCTCATCCGTATCTCTCTTTGTATCATTTTTCATCATCACTTTCCTTCCTTATTCTTCTCCTCCCCCACAAGAAGCTGCAAAATTCCCAAGCGTTCTAATCAGTTTTTCTTACGAACCACAATCACAATAGCTCTCGTGGCCCCAGTAAAATTTTATAAAGTTATGATAAATATAGTTAAATAGTTTATTTTTATATATGTAAGGATTCTAATGTAAAATTTTTAATTGTAAGAATCAAAATGCTAAAGTTTTATCTATAATAGTAATATGTAATTAGCCCTATTTTCACCCTTGTTTTAGGAGTTTCATGCATCAATCTCTCTCTGTCCCTCCCTTCTCGCTACCTACACCGCCCTGGCTCCATGAAGTGGTCACTCCTCCTCTTCTTTGTCCTCCTCCTCTTCTTCTTCCTTGTCTTCTCGTCCACATCGAAGCTTAGCGGAGCAGCATCCATCTTGAGGACCATCGTCGTCGATCCTAACCACAAGGGAGACTTCACCAGCATTCAAGAGGCGATCGACTCCATCCCCAACAACAACACCCACTGGATAAAGATCCACGTCGCCGCAGGAGTCTACAGGTTCGTCGTCGCCGGAGCGCCTTTGACGCTCAACTTGCACTCCTCCGCCGTCTGAAGTGGGGTGTTCATGCAGGGAGAAGGTGAACCTGTCTCAATCCAAGAGGTACGTCTTCCTCGAAGGAGAGGGCGCTCACCGGACGTCGATCGAGTGGGGCGACCACTCCCCCGACCGCCGTGGCCATGGCGGCAAAGCTACTGCCACGTTCACGTCGTCTGCTTCGAGCTTCGTTGCTGCAGGGATAGCATTCAAGGTTAAGCATCACACAGAGGCTAATGATTCCCACTTCTCTTTAGGAGGGGGATTCCATCATGCAGATCAAGTCTTCCTTGATACGTATGTTTCTGCTGCAGAATACGTACGATGGGAGCGTGAACATAAGGCAAGCGTTGGCAGCGGCGATATCGGGAGATAAGTCTTCCTTCTACAACTGCAGCTTCATTGGGTTTCAAGACACGCTCTTCGATCGAAAGGGACGACACTACTTCAAGGATTGTTATATCGAAGGGGTGATGGACTTCATCTTCGGAAATGGCCAATCCATTTATGAGGTATCGATCCCATTCGACAGTGATAATATATATATATAGAGAGTACTATTTTGAGGATCTTTTTGGTCATACAGGGATGCACGATATCGTTGATTCAAAGTGCGATGAAGCCAGGTTTCGTGACAGCGCAAGGGAGAGGGAGCCCCAAAGACCCTGGTGGCTTCGTGTTCAAGTCATGCAATGTTACGGGGTTTCAAGAGACGTACTTGGGAAGAGCATGGGGAGCTTATTCGAGGGTGATATTTTACAGAACCTTCATGTCCGGCATCATCATTCCACAAGGGTGGTATGCTTGGAACGCCATTGGTCACGAGTAAGTTATATTTCTAATCAGAGATGTTATGTATGTTAATTACTTTCTTATCCATCGACTTGAGCTTTAAGATTCGTTTACGATGATGTGTCAGGGGCAACATAACATATGCCGAATCGGAGTGCGTCGGACCGGGATCAAACCATTCGAGGCGAGTGGAGTGGGAGAGAAAGCTAAGTAACATAGAGCTAAGATATTTCATTCACATGACATACATTGATAGAGAAGGGTGGCTCAACGAACAACCGAAATCGAGTTGGTCTTATTAATGAATATATATATATATATATATATATATATATATATATATATATATATATATATATATATATATATATATATATATATATATATATATATATATATATATATATATTGCTGTGAGTGTTCATCTTTTTTTTTGACGCCATATAAATTTAGTCAATTTTTGCCGGTAGCAAAATTTAATTTATATAAAAAAAATGATTAAATGTCACTCCAACATGGTCTAAATGGATGTTCTAAATATGATTATATGGAAAAGTAAATTTCATCTACCACCATTCCCACCTATCACCTTATCTGTCCTCAATTTTGATATGGATTTAATTGATTTCGATAGATCTAATTATTTCCCCCCGCCGCCGCCCCCATATAACACACTTGATTTAATCCCACATCTTAAGTGAATAACGACTTACATCGATTTATAAAAACATGATGATATAATATTACTAACTTAACCTTAAGTGGATAATTATTTAAACTTAATATAATAGATCTCTAATATTTAGTTTTAGAAATGACCGACACTACGCTATAATTTGATTTTGGACCACATAAATAATCACAATAATCAATCGATTGGACCACATGAATAATCACAATAAATCGATCAATTGGACCGCATGAATAAACACAATTAGGTAGATGAAATAATTTGTGCCATGAATAATCACAATAATCGATCGATTGGACCACATGAATAACACAAGAATGCAATTAGGTAGATGAAATAATTTGGGCACACTGACGATGGAAAGATCCGCGGTTGAGGTTTCTACTCTTCTAGCAAATCGCACAGTTTCCGGTGATTGATCTGAAGGAATATAGAGGAAGAAAAAGTAGTAGTCTGAATAAGGCAGCAGACCGAGTTGATTTCTCCCCGTCCTTCCCCCAATCAATCACCGGCGGTAATAGCTCGACAGAGACTTCATCTCCCCACCGGGTTGATGAGCTGAGAGAACACCGCACTGTTGTCCGACTCCTCGCTCACCTCACTCCCGCCGCCGACGCTTCCATTGCCGACCGCCACTGGCCTCTCCGTCGTCTCCTCCGTCACCGGCTTCCCGCTCTCGAAGCTTTCCTGCAGCTGCAGCGCGAACTCGAGGTTCCATAGCACGTCGCCCATGGAGGGCCGGTCGACCCCGTGATCCAGGAGGCACTTCTCCGCCGTCTCAGCGAACTTCTTCAAGCACTCGGGCCCGATCTTTCCCTCCAGAAGCGGGTCGACGATGTCGGCGAGCACCGCCTTCTTCTGGCAGTGCAGCGCCCAGTCGGCGAGGCTGACCTGCTCCCTCGGAAGGTTCGGGTTCAGCGCCGGCCGCGCGCACAGCACCTCGAACAGGACGACCCCGAAGGAGTAGACGTCGGATTTCTCCGTCAGCTGCTGTCGCCGAAAGTACTCCGGGTCGAGGTAGCCGAAGCTGCCCTTGACCATGGTGCTCACGTGGGTTTGGTTCACCATGGGGCCGGTCTTCGACAGCCCGAAGTCGGACACCTTGGCCACCCAGTTCTCGTCGACCAGGATGTTGGTGGTCTTCACGTCCCTGTGGATTATGGTATACTTGGCGCCGGTGTGGAGGTAGTGCAGTCCCCTCGCCGCTCCGATGCTGATCTCCAGCCTCTGTTTCCACGACAATGGCGGCTTGCCGCTCTTGTAGAGGTGCTCCCTGAGCGTGCCGTGCGCCATGTAGTCGTACACCAGGATCATCTCGCCGTTCTCTTCGCAGCAGCCGATGAGGGAGACCAGGTGCTTGTGCCTCAGCTTCGACAGCATCTCGATCTCGGTCTGGAACTCGTTCACGCCCTGCTCCGACGACGGGTTCGACCTCTTGATCGCCACCTTGGTCCCCTCGTCGACGACGCCTTTGTACACCTTCCCGAACCCTCCCACGCCGATGACCAGCGACTCGTCGAAGTTCTTGGTCGCCTTCTTGATCTCCGCGAAGGAGAAGTGGCGGCACATCGCCGCCAGGTTCGACAGGTGGCTGCTCCCGGAGCTCTTGCCGGAGATGGTGGAGCTGCTGGTCGATGTACCGCCGTACAGGGGCAACCAGCCGGAGCCGCCGCTCGAGTCGTTGCCGCCCACCCTCTTCTTGCGCTGATACACCACGACGCAGATGGCAAAGAAGACGCTGGCAGCCGCAACTCCGCCCGCCGCGCTGCCTATTATGTGCACGTTGCTGCTCGACTCGGACGAGAAGCTTCGTTGCGCCTCCTCCGACTCAGCTTCGGCGAGCATGGAAGAAGGCTCGGGGTTGGGTCCTGCCAAGTTCCCCGCACTGTCATTGAGCTTAAAGATCTCCAATCCGTTCAGCACCGAGTCGTAGTACTCGGGCTTCGCCGCCGCCGAAGGATGCAGCGCCACCCAGAGCTGCTCGTCGCCGGGGCCGTCGGCGACGTACACCGCGTAGTCCTTGTACACCGGCACAGCCTTGGAAGAAGCCCACGCGATTACGTCCGCTTGAGCCTGCGCGGTCTGGTTGTTGACGAAGATGTCGAACACTCTCTGGTTGACCTTGGTCATCTGCAGCTCGCAGAAATGGAGCCTGACGACGTAGGTGAAGTTGGCGTCGACTTGGAAGATCCAGGTGAGGTTGTAGTTCATGTTGACCTTGGGATCAGGGCCCATCGACCTCGCCGTGCGGTAGACGTCGGTGGGGGCAGCGGACTCCGCCGTCCCCTCCTCCGGGTAGCTTATCTTGAGCTTGTTGCTGGCCGAGGTGGTGATGCCGAAGCCGGCACCGTAGATGTAGGGGGAGTCGTCGTACCAAGTCCGGCTGAGGCCGGAATCGTTGCTAGCCGGCAAGTACTGCCCTCCCACGTTGAGCCTGTACATCGTCAGCAACGCAGAGCTGCCAACCTCGACGGCCTGATCCGAGAAACCCACCAGCTCCGCCGGCTCGCTGTAGATATCCGGCATCGACACGATCTCGATGCCGTTGACGAAAGCGAAGGAACTGTTGTGGTCGGCCGACGGCGTGAAGGTGAGGCTTATGCTTCCGGCGGAGGTCGGCAGGACGGAGAACTCCTTGACGATGTAGGCCTGCGTGAGGGCCTTGGCGGTGATGTACGCGCTAAAGTTCTTGAGGAGGGTGATGCCGTCGGAAGTCGAGACGGAGAAGAAGGAGTTCTCCGGGGGGAGGCCATTGTAGGCGGACGGGTAGAAGTGGAGGCGCACCCAGTGGCGCTCGGACCCGTTAACGGCGAACTTGTAGGTGGATTCCGAGTTGAAGACCCGTGCGGACATGTAGGGGACGGTGGACGGGAGCGCCGGGTCCTGGTAGAGGGCGGTGGCCGGGGCGGAGTTCTTGGAGGTGAGGCTGGACTTGGAGGTGGAATCCGCCAGCCATTTTCGGCCGTCGGCGTCGGTGGCCTCCGAGGAAAATCCACAATTGAGGAGGATCGAATCTGAGGGGAGGTAGGCGGCCTGCGAGGCAAAGGACGAGAAGAGAAGGAGGAGGGAGATGAGAAGAGAATCTTTCGCCATTTCCTTCTGCTGCTATTGGTACGGATCAATCCATGGAGGTACGAAGAGCGTCGATGGGAGGAAGAGGGCAACAGAGGAGAACAGAGAACAGTTGGTGTTCTTTCTCTGCTTTCGCTCTGTTGATGTCCTTTGCGCTGTCGCCTCTGTTCTTTTCTTCGGGGGAAGGAGGAGGGGAGGAGCGTTGATACGGGAACGGCAGGCCGTTGGAGGCGGTAGTTGGAGAATGAAAGGCGGGGGAGTTCGGTTACCATCGGGTGGCGGGAGACAATTCCACACATAGAACATGCTAAGATTGGATATGACATGGTGTACATGCCATTCGCGGCTTGCTTGCTTGTTTGAATAGTATTCGATTAAACGGTCAAAAATGTTATTTTACTGCTTGGATGACAAATATTGACCCTTCCAATCCTAACGATGATCATGAGAGGTTTGGATCAAACTAGAGTATGTCTCATAATAATTATTATGTTCGCTGTTTTCCTTTGGTAGCATCTACTCATTCGCAAATTAATTTGAGAGTGATATTTAGATCGTAACGATGATTACGATTTGGGGGGCATTTTTGTGTCCTGTAAAAATATTTAGAAGCAGCAATGTGGTAACAAAAACTTTCTGTGGATGCATCAACACTGTCAGAAATTAAATAAAGAGTACCAATAGAATATAAATGAATGAATGATTTCACCAGCAAATCAATTCAATTAATGTCAGATGGGAACGTCGGACGGATTCAGGAGGTCAGAAAGCACAACCTTAATAAATATGGACGACAAACAATTAATTATTAGAGACAACCATGCCGCATCTAGTGAGCTCACGATTAGGTCAACAATAAGATTACGACATCAACATCATTTGCCTCATGAAACAATGACGAATTGGTCAAAAAGGACAAACCTGCATGAATGCCTTCTTGTATAACGTGAAGGACGACTCCTGTTAAGTTCTACCATTTCAAATGCACATACCACGACACACTGTGAATGAAGCAAGAAAACAACATAAATTATATGATAACATAAAGTTCATCCAATCTGACGAAGTAACTCCGGGATTAGGTGATGGAAGAAGTACTTAATGTGGTGACAGAACGAGTGTTTGTATGTTCTTTCCCAACGTAATCATCACAGGTTTGGGGTGTAACACCATAACAACATGGCTCTAACAAGGGCTTCCTCACGAAGCATTTAAGCAGTAACTGATGAGGTTAGAAAATTGCCTCAACGATGACATGAGACCTCTTCGTTATTCCTGCTCCTACGATATGGTTAAGATATACCCTTCCATCCTTGACAGTAGCTGATGAGGCGACTCGGTGCATGGGTCCAATGTACCACCCTGTGACATTGGCCGTCTCCCAACCATCAAAGCTTTCCACCAATCTTGCAGAGGGTGTACCAGCGATGACCAGCTTAGTTGGTGAAACCAACTCCATACCATCCCCCATCAGCAATGACCCTCGAACTCTAACCACTGCGACTTCTTCATTCGCCGTGTTAACCTTGAAGAGATGACCGCTAGCAGTGTGGATGACCAGCAGATAGCCATCAGGATGGTGCACGATACCGTTCAGACCAACAAAATTATAGTACCATTCCTTCCTCTGGATGAAAAAGTTGCTTCTAATAATGGATACCAATTCACCATTCAACCCCACCTTCCATATTTTGTTTGCCATTGCATCTGTGATATATGCGTTCCCGTCCTCGTCTACTGCTACATCATCAGCAAATGAAGCTTCATCTCCTACAACATACAGAACCATGGTCGACAAATCATTAATCTGAAATCAGAATTTTACATGGAAAATATGTTAGAGCTCCACAGTTTAGATTCAAGCATATAATGCTACCAGGTAACTTTACTTGGCCGACCATACGTTTGGATATAAAACTGGATAAACACCCAATACCTAGGTTGACGTGTGTATATAAATGTACAGAAACAAGAATATCTAGTTTTACCGATACATGCTATACATTGTTCAAAGTTTTCTTTCAACTTATAGGCCTCAATATGATACAAACATGCAAATAAAAAGTCTCTTATCAAGAGAATTTTCAATGTCGAGCAATTCTATCATTAGTGCTAGGTCTGACTAATGGAACCTACACCCGAATTAACTTAAGACCAGCTATGTTACATAAATTCATGGCATTAGCATCTTCAGATTTGCCATTCGGAGAACTTTGATATAGCATATTCTGGCATATGCTCCACGAACACGTCGACAACCATGACGGATCTGGCACGACGTTCCAAGGCCAACATGGCGCACCGAGCTACCTGCCATCGATGCCGCTAGCACACCACCAATACCGCTCAAGGCTGTACGGAGTGGTGCAATCCTGTCCTGAGCTACTCTAGAGGCATAGAGTAGCGTCGAATGAAGCAGAGCCAAACAAATCAGACTGCCTCTGCGTCCCATCATACGAGCTGACCACCCATGGCGATGGTGCCTTTAAACACCTACGTACGAAGATGTCGACGATCATTAATAACTACATACACACACGACAATAGGTATAAAGCCACCCCCTGGAACAACACTGGAGGTCGGACCTGAGACACATACATACACACACACTAACTCTCCCATCTCCAACTCTTACTAACCTAAGTATCGGAGAGACTAAATCGAGAATCCCCCTCCCTGACCTATGTGCAAGCACCCGACTGTCACGAACGATCATCGTGCACCCGCAACAACTTCATTCAACAAACTGTTCATCGCTTTTACATTCTTATATAGAGATATGACATCATATTTTGCCTTGGTTATGTGTGTTTTTGCTTGAAAAATGTAAGCAACGATAGTTCGCAACTTACAGTGTGACCACTCGTCGCGTTGGGCTGAACTACCCCAAAATGACTTCGTTTTACGTGTCTTGAGTTGTTTTTTGTAAACCGTAGTTGTACACAAAACGTCAGCCATCTCAGCACCCTGGAACCCCCCAGGTGGCACAGGACTGGATGAGGCTTCGATATATTGTCGGGCGTTTGAACAATCTTCACAAGTTCGCACGTTATCTTGATGGGAACTTGCCTTCGCGCACGACACCCGGTGAGCAATTATTTGTGGATTTGCAATTATTCGCTCTACCTTCTAAAGTCCTTGTTTTCTCCTTCTTCTTTTTTCTCTCTTGCACTCAAGGTGCTCACTGAATTGCTTGTAAAGCTTCCCTCTTCACGAGACGTCGGGACTTGTTCGTTGCTCATTTTCAATTTAATCAACTTTCTATTTTACAGGTCCTTCAAGACCTATACGAGATTGCAACTAAGTTGACCCTTTGCGGATGTATACGCTGCAAGGGTGCCTCATGACTTAGGCAATCCCAGCTAAGTCCAAGGAGTTGGCGCAAGAGTGCTTTATGACTTAAGTAACTCCAGCTAAGTCTGTGACTTTGTCGCAAGGGTGCCTCATGAGTTACGCAATTCCAGCTAAGCTTGTGACATTGTGGTATCAGAGCAGACAAGCAATTCGAGCAAGCAGCAAAGAAACTTCACAATCTCGCCATAGTAAAGCATCATGGCGAATCGAGCAAGACAGGGCAAGCCAAACCATTGCCCCAAGCAACCGCAGGTAGGTTGCAAGTGCAAATTCGCTCTCATGCTATTGGTGTCGCTCTGGAGGAGCGTGGAAACGAACATGATGAGCGAGAAGTTGGCTACTCTCTGCGAGTAGAGGAGACACAATCTGGAGTGCCAACCAGGAAAAAGAGTCATAAGAAGAGACTCTCAACGATATAAACCCGCTTGGATGTTCTTGAAGCGAGCTTACAGGAACTTTTACAAGGCCAACGAAGACTTCTTGGGGCAGAGAGCTTACAAGAAGAAGTCAAATCCCGAATCGACAAGGTTGAGGCCTAAGCCGATCGATTGACGAACGATACAAAAAACTCCATGCAACACTTACACGAAGTCATTGTAGAACTCACTTCTAAAGTGACAACACTCACAAGAGCACTAAATACGGGAGGGAGCAACACCCACGTTATGCTGCCACAAAACTTGAGGGCACTTGAACCTCATTGCTATGGAGGTGCTAGGGATGCAAAGGAGCTTGAGAATTTTTCATTTGATATGGAATAATACTTTCGAGCTATAAGGCTCGATTATGAAGATACTAAAGTTTCAATAGCAACAATGTATTTGAATGAGGATACAAAACTTTGATGATGAACCCGTTGGAAGGAGATCCAATAAGGTCAGTTTGGGGTGGACACACGGAAGGACTTGAAGCGAGAGTTGAGAATTCAGTTCCTACCCGAGAACACAGAGTTCATTACAAGGAGGAAGCTGAGACAACTCCGCCAAAGTACTTCCATCCGAGAGTATGTGAAGCAAATTTCTGCACTGATGCTGGATATACAGGACATGTCTGAGAAGGATAAGTTGTTCAACTTCCTCGATGGCCTAAAGCTACGGGCTCAACAGGAACAACATTGAAGGAATATCACCGATGTGATCGGGGTAATTGCGATTACAGAAAGACTCATCGACTTTGTTTCCTCGGAGGACTCAGGGAAAAAGAAATAATCTTCAGGAAATCACCCTCTAAAATATTCTCGAGGGAAGGATCCCGAGGGTGAGCAAAGGAAGAAGAGTTCCCACAAAAGGCTAAGCTCAAAAGACAAGACCCAAAAACCTAGCGAATGCTTCTTGTACGAAGGGTTGCACATGATGAGGGAGTGTCCACAAAAACAGACACTTAATGCCTTAACAGCTTCAATCCATCCCCCCAAGTCAGACAAGGACCAGGCCGTCGCCCTTAGTTCAAGTAGTTCATAATCCAACAACAACGATGAGGAGTCGCAAGGTCCCCAGATGGGAGCAATGAGTTTGTTGAATGCATTATGGGGTCGAGTGGGGGAGAACATAAAGGTAAAGCCATAAAAAGCAGGGAGTAGTGAGCTGATGTACGTCGACATTAACCTCAATGGCTAAACAATCCATGCAATAGTGGACATGGGCACTACCCACAACTTTATTGCTGACCGAGAAGTAAAGCGACTTGGGCTGATTTTAGAGAAGAACCCAAGTCAGATGAAGGCGGTGAACTTGGAGGCCAAGCGAATCTCCGGGCTAGTAAAGGGAGTCCCTATCAAGATCGGAACATGGAGTGGGAGAACAAACATGATGCCGGTGCCATTGGACGACTTCTAAGTAATTCTCAGAATGGAGTTCGTGCATGCGGCGAAGTTTGTGTTGATGTCGTTCCTAAACTCCCCATGTATGATGAGAGGTGACAACCCCTGTGTGGTTCCCGTCTCTCGGAGAGGCACCAAGGACCCCCAACAAATATCGACATTACAATTAAAGAAAGGGGTACGAAAAGGTAAATTAACATTCGTGACTGCTGTAAAGCTAGAGCCCCTCAACGAGGAGGCCATTCATGAACCTGTTGTGGCGGCAAATGTTCTGAAAGAGTTCCAGATGTTATGCCATCCGAGTTGCCAAAAACTCTTCCACCACGCAGAGGAGTGGATTATCATATCAAACTGGAACCAGGAGTAAAACCTCCAGTAAGACCACCCTATTGCATGTCCCCAGAGTTGGCAGAGCTCAGAAAGCAGTTAGATGAACTGCTAAGCGATGGTCTTATCCACAGTTTTAAAGCACCATTCAGAGCTTCAGTTCTCTTCCAAAAGAAATAAGATGGGAGCCTCCGACTATGCATCGACTATCGAGCCCTCAAAAAGGTGATGGTAAAGAACAAGTATCTCATTCCCCTCATCGCAGACTTGTTTGACCAATTAGGCAAAGCAAAGTACTTCTCCAAACTTGACCTTTGATCGGGGTACTGACAAGTGCACATTGCTGAAGGTGACGAAGCGAATACTACTTGCATGACTAGGTACAGAGCGTTTGAGTTCTTAGTGATGCCTTTCAGCTTAACTAACGCTCCGGCCACATTCTGCACTCTTATGAACCAACTATTCAAGGAGTATTTGGATAAGTTTATGATCGTCTACTTAGACGATATCGTCGTCTATAGCCAAACACTCGAGAAGCATGTTGAGCACCTTCACATAATTTTCAAGGTTATCAGGGAAAACACTTTGTTCATGAAAAGGGATAAGTGCTACTTTGCTCAAACAAAGATCTTATTTTTGGGGCATCAAATAGGTGATAGTTCCATTCGAATGGACAAATCAAAGGTGCAAACTGTTGTGGAATGGTGAACTCCAAAGAAGGTGTCGGAGCTGAGATCTTTCCTTGGTTTCGTCAACTATTATCGTTGCTTCATAGTTGGGCATTCGATGAGATGGTTTGACAAATGTGAAGATGCATTCCAAGATCTAAAGGCTGTTGTGTTGGAAGAATCAGTGCTCAAATTATCGGACTATGAGGAGCCCTTCGAAGTCCATACGGATGCTTTAGATTTTGCTATTGGGGAAGTACTCATGTAGGAGGGTCACTCGGTGGCCAACAAGAGCCACAAGCTCAATGAGACCGAGCGGCGGTATCCGATGCACGAGAAGGAGATGATAGCGGTGGTCCACTGTCTACAAGTTTGGCGGCACTACCTTCTCGAATTGCGATTTGTGCTGAGAATGAAGTACAAGCCCGAAAGAGCAAATGTCGTAGCTAATGCGCTGAGCCGGAAAGTAGAGCAGGTGAATATCATGTAGCTATAGGGCAAAGGCCAAGCAAGTCAGCTGCACTCCAACTTTCTTTTCAGGATCAGGGATGAACTGTATAATGATCCCCACGCAATAACCCTGATGCAACTAATAAAAAAAGGCAAGGCACAATGATTTTGGGTCTAGGAGGGACTCGACTACACAAAAGAGAATATGATTTATGTTCCTTGAGTGGACAATTTGAGGCGTGAACTTCTGAGAGAGTGTCACGATTCCCTTTAGGTAGGACATCCGGGCATTCACCGAATATTGGCTCTTGTGGAGAGGGCCTTCTACTGGCCGAAGATGGGGACTAATGTGGAGGAATACGTTCGAATGTGCCTTATTTGCTAATAAAATAAGGTGGAGCAGCAGAAGCCAATGGGACTTTTGGAGTCATTGCCTATACCAAAAAGGTTGTGAGAGTATTTCCTTGGACTTCATCTCAAGCTTGCCGACAATAGGGGAAGTCAGATCGATACTTGTGGTGGTTAATCGATTTTCAAAGTATGCAACTTTTATTGATACGGCCAAGCTGATGATGAAGATGTTGAATCTCATATTTTGATGATGAAATCAATTGATGTGTTTGTGATCTAATAAGCATTTTGAGTAACGCAGGGCTAACTTCGATCAGAAAAGGTAAATTGATTAAAGCAAGAGGAATCAGACGTTGGGCCGGAGCAAACATGTCAAAAGATTGGATGTCGAGCCGGAGGAACGGTCGACGTACCAGTAGAAGGCTTCGGGCCATAAATTCGGGCGTCGGGCCAAGAAGATCGAACATTACGCTAAGAAGATCGGATGTTGCCACAAGACAACATGCCGATTAGGCAATACACCGAAGGAGAGGACGATGCGCCAAAGGATCGGACGAAGCGCCGGATGAACCAATGACATGCCGGACAACAAAGATTCGCTTGTAATCGATTATGTCTAGATCGAGTTAGTTTAGAATCTAATTGAGTCGGTTTAAAATGAAATTAAGTCAACTCAATTAGGGGCCAACTGAACCCAACATGGAGCTGTTTTGGGCCAAGAGAAAGGCACATTTAGTAACCCAAAAGTTGAGTCAAGCGGTGGCACCATCGGTGGATCAGTCTACGAGGCATAGTCTTCAAGATTGTGTCAGGCGGTGGTACCGCCAGACTGGGCGGTGGTACCACCCAGTGTCAGTGCTGTAGGCGGTGGTACCGCCCAGCACAGGCAGTAGTACTGCTAGGACCCGGGAAACCTGGGATGAGACATTTTTTTGCTCCAATTTTGAAATCATTTGGGGTCTATAAATACCTCAGCTATTCCTGCATGGAGTAATAAGATTTAAGTACGAAATTGAGTTGGAAAAGGGGGAAAGAAAAATAGGAAACTCTCTTAAGATTTAGAGTCCCTTCTTTCTAGTATTTAGAGAGTTCTTCTAAAGGGAGAAGTGAGGTCTAAAAAGAGAGGCTTGTAAGGGTTGTCTCCTAAACCCATGAAAAGGAGGAAGAGTATGAAAGGGTAGTTGATCTTCGCCTATTGAAGGAAGATCGTTAGTGGATGTCGGTGGCTCCGACGGAGTGGATGTAGGTCACGACGACTGAACCACTATAAAAATCTGGTTTGCATTTCTGTTTTTACAATTTACCTTACGATAAAATTTCTTACTTGCTTTACACTCTTTCAAACGCTTTCAAGTTTAATATCTTTCCGAAACGGGTTTACTCGAAACGAAGATTTTAGAATTGACGTTTTTATCCGCTGCACTAATTCATCCCCCCTCTTAGTGTTGACTCGTTCCTAACAGAAGAATGTGGTGAAGTATTGAAGAGTCTTGCCTAATATCATTAGTGATCAAGATGCTCGATTCCTAGGACGATTCTGGACCGAGTTATTCAAATTGTTGGGGTCTAAGTTATACTTCTCCACCAACCTCCACCCCCAGACGGATGGCTAAATCGAAAGGATAAACTCACTCCTTGAGCAATATCTTCGACACTACGTGAGTGCTAACCAACGAGATTGGGTGACGTTATTGGACATAGCCCAATTCTCCTACAACTTACAGCGGATCTCCGCGTCCAACAAGAGCCCATTCGAGATTATTACAGGCCAACAACCGTCGACTCCTCAAACCTTGGCTATCAAGTATACTGGGAGTAGTCCTTCAGTATATCACTTTGCAAAAGAATGACACCGAAATGCATATATTGCATGGGCTTACTTGAAGAAGGCGACCAAAAGGATGAAGAAGTGGGCAGACTTAGGAAGGCGTCTACAAAAGTTCAAAGTCGACGATTTAGTGTTGGTGAAGCTTCAACCAGCATCACTCCAATTCTTTAGGCATAAAGTACACAAAGGATTGGTGCACAACTATGAAGGGTCGTTCCCAATTATCAGTAGGGTGGGTACCGTCTCCTACAAGTTGCAGCTGCTGACATGGCTCAAAATTCATAATATTTTTCATGCTAGTAACTTGAAAGCTTATCACTCAAATCCACAAGATGCTTCCCGAAGTGTTCCAACTAGGCTACCCCCCACTAGAGCCTCCTACGAGAAGCGAGTTGAAACCATTTTAGCAGATCGCAAGATAAAGCTACCCGATGGAGTTGAGCAAACCGAGTACTTGGAGAGGTGACGAAAGCTTCCCCGAAATGAAGCCAATTGGGAGCCCGAAGATGCCCTATGACATGAAGAAGCAGTCGTCAACAACTATGAACAAGCATTAACGAGGGCGTCGACAGTTTAAGTGGGGGAGAATGTCGAGAATGGTTGTCATGCACCCACAACAACTTCGTTCAATAAACTGTTCGTTGCTTTTGCATGCTTATACAAAGACATGGTAGAATACTTTGCCTTGGTTAGGTGTGTTTTTTCTTGGAAAATGTAAATAATGATAGTTCGTAGCACTGTAGTGCGATCGCTTGTTGTGCCGAGCCAAACTGTCCTAAAATGACTCTGTTTTCACATGTCATGGCTTGCTTTGTGCAAACCGCAACTGTATACAAAATGTCAGCCATCTTAGCAATCTGGAACCCCCGGGTGGCACAGGGCTGGATGGGGCTTTGGTATATTGTCGAATGTTGAACAATCTTCACAAGTTCGCACGTTAACTTGCCTTTGCGCCCGGCACCCGATGAGCAATTGTTTGTAGACTTACAACTGTTCGTTCTACTTTCTAAAGTCCTTGTTTTCTTCTTCATTTCTTTTCTCTCTTCCACTCAAGCTGCTCACTGAATTGCTAGTAAAGCTTCCCTTTTTGCGAGATGTCAAAACTTATCCGTCGCTCGTTTTCAATTGAATCAACTTTCTGTTTTACAGGTCCTTCGAGACTTGTACAAGGTTGCAACTAAGCTGACCCTTTACGGACACATATGTCGCAATGGTGCCTCATGACTTATGAAATCCTAGCTAAGTCTGAGGACTTGGCACAAGGGTGCTTCACAACTTAGGCAACTCCAGCAAAGTCCGTGATTTTGCCACAAGGGTGCTTCATGACTTAGGCAATTCCAACTAAGTCCGTGAGTTGGACAAATGTACCATCTTCTCTATCATCTTTGTTGCCTACTCCTTTGAGTCGCAAAGGTACAACACCGCGTACTGCCTACTTCGTTCCTTGGTCGAGCACTCTTGCATCGACCCAAAGTCCTTCACTTTTGGCTATCTTGATGAGAAGCTCATTGACACCGGTCTTATGAAGTTCATTGGCCTCTGCCTTTCAGTCTTGTCTCGGTACTTAGAGCTTGCCACTGCATTCTCCACATTCTCGACCCCTTTCACAACCAAGTGTCCTCCCTTTATGAAAATAAGGGATCGATGACTTCACAGAAGCCCCATCTCTACGGTACCATAGCGTTGCCATGCCCATAGCCCTAATATCCATCATGTTGCATTTGCGTCCCTTTCTTTACGATCGGTAGATTTGCCTCTATGGCACTCTTCCGAGTCCACCTTCATTCTAATCAATGCTTGTTTTTTTTTTTTGTAGCTAAGTTTATTTGGACTCGTCGTCACTTCCTCGCCTCTTTTGACCCCTTGCTTTAATACTTCTGTGTTCTCCGAGTTGTTCCCCTTGGTCGATGGAAATACCAACTACACCTCTCATACATGGCCTCAGCCATCATGTTACAGGGTTCGCACTGATTATATTCTCCTTAGCTTCCTTGGTAGCAACATTTGCATACTTGGCTTTGTCCTCTAACTTACCGAGCTCCCTTAAACGAATATGAGCTATGGAGTAGATTAACTCTCTAGTTGCTCTGATTATATCTCTGTATGATCAATTTCCTCACATGGGACTCACCGGTACTTGCATTCGGTATACTCCCTCGATGGTATATAGCGCCCATATGCTAATGACCAAAGATTTTATCCGATACAAAATTCAATGTATGCATAAAAGACTCGCCTCTGCGATACCATGACATTCACTTCTTGAATTCATAGCCTTTCTTATCGTCATGTTGTTCACTGAAGTGGAGCTCATAATAGCTCCTGATCATGCCTCTATATGATCTAGTCCCTCGCGGGATTAGATTCATGTGTATCGGATTGCCACGAACTGTTTCACTATGATCCGCTGCACCATGTCGCCTCTTGATAACATCTTTATTGCATTTCGATCCTTATGAGATGAACTCGGATTATGATCCCTCCATGTGTAGCCTCTGCCAACACATCACATGGCCTCTTCCACCTTCAATTGTATTCGCTCCTTTGGTAATCGACCTTCGTCCACCTGCTCTCGGGTCAAACCCAAACGAAGCAAAGCTTTAGGACAGTCCATCGCATAGTAGCTCCCGAAGTTCACTGACTTCGCTGAAATGGGTGCACTATTGTCTAGATCCTGGGCCTTTGCCCCTACCAGCATAATCTCTGCTACGCACCGCTTCCTTCATGACAACTTGAATGGTATCACTATGGCATATTCTTCAAGATTACCTGCCTCTGCATCCTCTTACCCCATGCCAAAGTCTTCTTAACCCAACTTCACCTCCGCAAGTTGAGTCGTATTGGTTCCTCCGTCAAATGCTTTTCTGAGATAAGATGCATGTGCCTAGAAGCTCCCTTCGTCTTTGGTACCATGCAGGATGAGTCCGCTCCATCAGAATGAGGGACCCATTGAACAACATGATCTCGCTCTTACTTCTGCAAGAGTTCATATCCTTAACCTTTGTCTAAGGAAAGCTTCGTGCCTTTGCTCCATGTTCCATCTATGTCAACTCCCTTCATGTGGCTTGGGTCCTTCACCAAGTTACACCTAAATTGCTCTCTTATTGATTTACATTGAGTTGATGGTGGCCCTAATGCCCATCATTCCACGAGGTAGCCCTCCGTTAAGTATGATCTTCATATCGGCTCCAAATGTGCCTTCATTTGTGTTGCCTAGGGTCGCTCCCCCACATGATCTCGCGATGCATCTCCCAATGCATTTTCTCAAGCGAGATCATACGATAACTCTTAGCCACTCGCTCGATCCGTTGAGCTTTGTGGAGTTGTTGTCTTGAGGCACTCCTCAGCATGTGCAGTCCATTGCATATGATTTTCCTTCTAGAGAACCGAGACTTATCCCTCCAAAGTATCTATTCCATTGGAGCAACTTCTCTCTTCACATCCTTCTCTCTGGAAGTTTCGGAGACCACCATCCCCTTGGACTACTTCGTCTTACTAAATAAACTGTGCATTGTTTTGCCCCCGCAAATGCACTTACTAGATTTAGACTCCTCACCAATACAACCCTTGTTGCACCCCTCAAGGCCTAATAATATGTTGAACTCGTTGCACACTTCAACCTCCTACGGACATATCCTTCTCATGCCAACGAAAAAGTTTCAATGCTCCATGGCATCGAGTTTTGATCGCCTTAGGATAACTACGAATATTCTATCGTCCGTATACAAGCCCTTGCATAAGTACCGAATTCTTTGAGTTAGCAATTCCCCTCACCTCTGTGAGCTTTACATAACTCTTTCAGTCGTTGAATAACTCATTCCACCTTGTATGGTCTCATCCTTTACCAAGCACCTTGCTTGCCTTAAGCACCATTAAGTATGGTTGCCAACGTCGAGCCGTAGCTTGAACTCAGCCATCCCAACCTTTGTGTGCTATGCATTCTTCTAAGCTTTCTTGTCCTCGTGGTGCCTCTTGTGCGAAGGGTTGGCCATTCCTCTAAACGTTAATCTCAAATGCCCGTTCCTCTGAGCGATTCCTTTTCCCTACATCTCCATGCTCGTTTCCCCTAAACGGTCACGTGTGCTGGCTGCCCTCAACGCAGCCCCACTAGATTTTTCATGTTTGCATGCCAAATGTTTCTATGAGTGCTTGTCCTTCTCTAATACCATATCTCTCATAAGTGTCCATATAACACAATATTTATTTACAAGCCGAAAATGGCCACCAAACCCAACTAAAATGAGGTTGTTAGGCCTTCGACCGTTCCTCTACATGTTGTGCAAAGCATAAAAAAATCAAAAGACACAAACATACATAAGTATTACATTGAACACCCAGTTTTAATTTTGTCCGTGACAATTTGGTTTGGCATTCATGACCGAGGCAATGCTACTGCTTGAGATAGTTTTCCTGACCATCCGAATTGAGAACTATGAAGAAGGCACGTCGGAGAAAGGGCTCCGAGCAAACCTCGACCTCATCGAGGAATAAAGGGCCAAGGTGCACCTCCACACCTTAGCTTACAAAAAGGTTGTAGCAAGACTTTACAACTGGAAGGTGCGCCTTCGACTGATTAAAGTCGGAGACTTAGTCTTGCGAAGAGGCACAGTCCATTGCTGACTACACCTCGGACAATCCATTGCCGACTATGTCTTGGCCAGACCATTGTCGACTATGTCTCAGCTAGTCCATTGTCGACTATGACTTAGCCAGTCCATTGCCGAGCGCATCTAGGCCGATCCATTACCGATTATTTCTCAGCCAATCCATTACCAACTATACCTTGGTCGGTCCATTATCGAGCATATCTCAGCTAGTCCATTGTTGACTATGTCTCGGGTAGTCCATTGTCGGCTACGTCTCAACCAGTCCATTATCGAGTGTATCTTGGTTAGTCCATTGCCGACTACGTCTCGGCCAGTCCATTGCCGAGCGTATCTCAGCCAATCCATTGCCGACTACGCCTCGGCCAGTCCTTTGCCGAGCACACCTTGACCAGTTTAATGCCAAGGTATATACCAACCAAAACAATACCGAGCTACATCCTAGCCAGTACGGAGCTGAGCTTACAGCAAGGTAATCCACCCGACCAGTGGGATCGAGGACCCGACCTGCAAGGCCCTAAGCCATGCCTCACGATTCTCCTGACGCACGACTCCTTTAGGGGGGAGAGAATGATATAGTATATTTTGGCATCCACTCCACGTACACATCGGTTGTCACGACAGATCTAGCACATCGTTCCAAGGCAAACGTGGCACACCGAGTCACCTGCCATCCACGCCGCTAGCACATTACACCAATACCGCTTGAGGTTGTACGGAGCAATACAGTCTCATCCTGAGCTACTCCATAGGTGCAAAGCAGCGCCAAATGAAGCAGGGTTGAACGGATCAGATTACCCCGGCATCCGAGCATACGAGTTAACCACCCATGGTGACGGATGAAGACGCCGATGATCATTAATAGCTTTATACGTCAATACACGACAACATGTATAAAACCACCCCCAGGAATAATGCTGGGGGTCGAACCTAAGATACATACACACACACCCCCTAAATCTATTATCTCCAACTCTTGCCAACTTAAGAATCAGAGGGACTGAATCAAGAATCCCCCTCCAGATTCCAACTTGTGTGCAAGCACTAGGCGAACAGTTAAAGGAGTGATCTTTATTCTTCACCGAGAAGAACAAGGCCTACGTCCCCTCAACCAAGCCTCAAGTTAACACGCTCCAGCTTAGAGGTTGTGTTGATGATCTTGCACCCTTGAGATGGGCAAGCACACCTCGACCATGATATAAAGGTATAAAACAAACTTTATTAGATCCAGGTTACATTAGAAAGATGTTCTCAAAGGCTTATGTCCTGATGTATTACTCTTCACATCAATTTCCAACCTGGTGATTCCAGAATTAGTTATTAACACAATAAGATCACCTCAATGTTAGAGCTGTAAATCTACATTTTTCATAAGAGATACCTCCTAGAATATTTCACACAAGATGAAGTTAAACTCTGTACATCCTCTTGACAAAAAGGGGTTTATCTAAGCTTGCTATCTCTTGCAAAAGATACAAGGTCATGGAACGTAAATAATAATCTAATAATCAGGAATTTGATGTTATAGAGGTTTTAGCTTCAAGTAAATCTGAAAGGATAATCTGAGCATTTGTAATGCTTGTAATCTCCATATCTTATGGACACAGTTCCTTCATCAACATGTAATTTTGTTTTGGATACCGGAGCCCCATCTCCTGCATGCTAGTAGATGCCACCCCTTTGTAAGTGAACATGACTTCTACGTCTTATTGTGCTTTGTACCTATTTTCTTTTATTCTCACATATTCACATATCCTAGCATGGACAATTACTAGATTCAGCGTTTCTTGGATTTTAGGTTTTGAACTTTGAGTAATATATAGGTCACTTCTTAGTCATTCATTTCAAAAATTAAAGTGAGGTTGGTGGAGGCATAGTACAACAGTACAAAAGCTAATATGCTTACCCTGTCCAATTTAGGTGCACTTAGTCAGCTTGCTTCTATCCACATATCATGAAATAAAAAAAGTCAACGGGTACCTTTTTGTTCAAACAAAAAAGAAATAGAAGAATCACAAGCAATTAGAACTACCTCAAAGCTAAGTTTTAGTTAATTTACAAATATGTGTTCAGAATCAGTAGCACATTGATATGTGCACATGTTTCAGATTAATAATTACATCTATAGTTTGAAGTCAAGGACAGAAAGAATGGGATCCGGCATGTGTCTCAGAGAAAATAAAATTGTTTAACAATTAGAAAATGCCTCAAAGATAAGGTTAACTGTATATATTATGTCGAAAATACTTTATTTATGGTGCACACCACAGGCTCAGACCATGGATATGCAAGATGAACTTACTTCTAAACATTTTTGCAAACATAAATAAGCCTTCACAAAGACAGCAGATATCAAACAACATCAACTATCTGAAATTTCAGTTCAACACATGTATCGATTTACAAATACACGATAAAAGAAACATATTTTACACAAATAAATTTATCTATCATGATGTAAGTACTGCTCATGATATTAAATCAATCAATTTCTAAATAAATCAAAAGATAAGTGATAAAAAACGAAATTCGAGTTATGAATCTTAGGACAAACTATCAAAATCTTTACCGGCTAGTTTAGCTTACTTCTCCAATCAACCTCTACCATTCCTAGGTTTCGTAATCAGATGAATCCACTCCCATCTAAAAACCAGCTGCTAATCTTGCAACTGATTTTAATTCTTCAATGCTTCTTATTGAAATTGCTTAAAATTGCTTATATGATATCTTCTATGCCTAATTTATAATATTGTGCATACCATCGTATCAATATCAAGTGCAAATTGCTGTGACTGCTGCCAATGGTAAATGTATTTACCAATGGCCATGGGTATTACTGAACACTGATCAGGTCTCAAGCGACTCAATAGAACCGTGACATAACAGGTGATGGGCGATCATCCTACATTAATGAGGACACCAGCAATAAATGTGCTGCACGGATAAATCCATCAATCATAAAGAACCAACATCCTCAGTTATTATATGCCCTATGTTTCAGAGTCAAAAAGTGATGGCGATCTGGAGAAACCTGGTTCACTGAGCCGGGTGAGGAAGAGGCGTGCCCACGAGCCGAGGTCGTAGGCGGCGACGGCGGACGAGCGGAACCCCCATAGATCGGCGTACACCACCAGCAACCTGCCCCGACTTCGGTCGACCGCGATCCCCAGCGACGCGTTCCCCGCGACGTCGGGGTCGGAAACTGCCGCCCGCTCCACCAGGGCGCCGGAGGTGGCGTCACCTGCGGGGATCTGGACAACGCCGCCACCTAGGAAGGTGGACGCGAGGAAGCGGAGGCCGTCGGGGTCCCACTTGGCGCACTCCCGGAACCAGTCGCGTGTTTGGTAAGTGAACCCCGCGGCGGAGCGCTCCAGGGAGACGATGATTGCTAGGGGGATGGCAGAGACGACGAGGAGGAGGAGGAGGACGGCGTTCCTCGACGAGCGGCCGCCTGTGCTGCGGACGGCGCTGCTGGTTGTGGATTCCGCCATGGGATTGACACGACCGCACTACGAGGCTGAACGAGAAGGGGGGTTGGTAGGCGTTTCACATAACGCCAAAAGAGCAGGTTTTGGTTGGTTCACGTTGCAAAAAATTGGGTTACGATCATGCATTGGAATCTACAAAAAGCAACAGGTTTTCGCCTACCAAGCATCTGACCCGAAGATATCGCCCCCAACGTCACTCACAAAGAAGTCCCATATGGGCCCCGCGAATCGGATGGGCAATCTGGCAGGAGAACTATACGGGTAGAATAACTGGGGACGGACATCTGATCCCCTACATCACTCTACTAACCGTCAACCTAATCACACAATTTTACATTATTATTATTATTATTATTATTTTTTTTATTTAATTATTTTGACATATTGTAAATAAAATATGATAAATCTAGGAAAATTTATAGAAAAAATAATTTAGTATTGTATATGAGATGAGATGAAGAGTTTCAATCAAATACAACAATGATAGAATCTTTTGGAAAGTATTCATGAGACATAAGTTAACATTGAAGGATATACTTCCGTATAACTTTAGTAGTCATGAGATACTAGACTAAATTGAAAGATCTACTACTGCATAATTTCAAATCTAATAAGCTTCTTTTGGTATGGGAAAGTAGACATGAGATACAATTCCATATTTTTATGAAAACCTTTTGGAGGGGAGAGTTATGAAAGAAAATAATCTCAATTTTAATGCTTTGGCTCAATATCTAGACGAAGATAAACTTATCATCAATGAGTTATACATTAGATATGTATGAATTTGTGAAATCTAAAATTTTCTGATATGATAATATTCATTAAAACAATTTGTTTTAGATATTTGACACTTAATTTCTTCATATTTCATAAGTATTTAAAGATATTTCAGAGTTTAAAAGATCTTTCAATAATATGTTATAAAGAGAAATTTTAAAATGAAAATTATTGTTTATAGAAGTTATAAGGTTGATCAATATAGATGGATAATAGTTGCTCACTGATGTAATATATATCGTGTTATAAAGTTTATCATTGAGTATAAATACAATTATATTTAATCTCATATTAATCAAAGTTTGATAAAAAATATTAAATCTCATATTAATAAAAAAAATTAGTAGAAAAATCATACATGTCCATCATAGAGTAACAAACAACGATGGTTGATGACGAACCTAAAATTGTCAATAATTAAGTTCGATTCTAATTCCCCGTCATCCATCGTAACGTGATCAAGAACTGTTAAAAACGATCGTAGCGGGTTTGGTAACGTATCGTATTTGCCCGTTTCCGTTAATTGTACCCACAGTGGAGTTGCACCTCGAGCAATCTCGATCGACGCCGCCCCGCCGTGCGAGGACCAGTCACAGGTAAGACGAAGCCAGCATCGATCTCCTTCCGAGGTTCTTCTTCCGCCCTTTCTCTTGTTGTTTGTTTCTCCGATTAGGTTTTCTTTCTTCACTAATAGATCCCAATCTGTTTCTTCTGATTCGTCGTTTCAAGATCTGAAATGGGTTGCGCTGGCCAATTGGAACTTTTGCTTCTGTTATCTCAAATTGGTCGAGATGTCAGAGGTGAAGTCGTAGGTTATGGGATGATCTTTTTGGTTGGTGATTGAACGGTGGTGTTATTGTTGCTGGGTTCCGATTGGTGTAATGAGTGGAAGTTGGGAGATCAACATCATGCTGTTGCTATATGATACGAATGAATAATCAAATATTCGGATTGCAAATCTATGTCTCAGATACATGCATAAGCTGTTAGACCTAATGACATTGAATCAAAGCGAAAGGTCCCGAGTTCAAATTTTTTTAGGTCACGGTTATGTAAACAAAGATGCTCGATTAATTTTCATGTATTGGGTTTGAGCCATCTACCACTCACATGTAAGAGGATTATTAATAATATAAGAATATAGATTCTGCCATATCTACTAGTTTAAGCTTTTAAATATGATAGAGATAATGATTTTATGTGGAGAATTGTTTTTGGGTGTTTTGATATATGTTTCTTTTGTGTGGCAACAATTGTGGACCTCAGAAATAAACAAAAACAGACTTTTAAATAGCTTCCTCATAAGTTATCCAAGTGAGATGTGAAGATGAGTAAGAAGCTAGAATTGCAACTTAAAAACATGATTGAAGTTTACAAAGCCTTTTATTCGTCATCATCCAGGAGATTTAACCATAAAGCATACTTTCTGGGTCTTATATGATCAAGGTTGTGAGCTTGAGCAAAAAGGGGTTTGAAAATTTTTTCTTCATGATAAGGAATTTTTTTCAGATGAGTAGCTTGTCTAAATTTGAGGATTAGATTCATATGAAATCTAGGAAGTTTGAGAAGAAACAAGGGGCAAGTTACTCTGAATTCCAAAGACTGGTAGTGCAACTAGGCATTAGTCTAAGCTACATGGACCATAATATTAAGTTTGCAGTTTACTTTATGTATTTTGGTTTTGTTGAAATGATCAAGTCAATAATGCTTTCACATCTTGATGAGTCTTTTGGCAAGCTTAAGAGTCTCTCATTAGCCATTCTGCCTGTCATTTGCATTCTGTCATAGATAATATCATTAATTTATGATGCTAAATTTGGTGATGGGAGTTGCGGGTTGTTGGGTTATCAGTGAAGAAGGCCTTCTAAAAAAGTTTATGATTTGGTAATCTTTTCAGCTTTGAAGATTAGGCTCATAAGATGTTACTTCTGCACCTTTATTATTGTTTCCAGATCCTGTTATCTTTTTCTCAGTTCCTTTTGTTGTTCTATGACATTTTTAGCAACAATGTCTTGAAATCTACTGCCAATGCTTACTTCTTCCCTTGTGTGCTATCTCTTGACATGTATTCCCTCTCTTGCATACTTAGCTAGCTTTATTAACTCTTCAACTATTTTACGATACATCTTTCTTCTAAATTTTTGACATAGTTGGGATGATGATAAGGTGTCATGAACAACGTGGTATAACTTTTCTGCCAAACAATTATAATTTCTTGTCTGTGGCAGTTGTGTTTTGCCAAAGAACAGATGGCTTCTCGTAAAATTGCTCACACTACCCTGAAAGGCCCTAGTGTTATCAAGGAGATTATAATTGGCCTAGCACTGGGACTGTTTGCTGGTGGTCTGTGGAAGATGCACCACTGGAATGAGCAGAGGAGAACAAGAGCCTTTTACGACATGCTGGAGAAGGGTGAAATCAGCGTGGTAGTCGAAGAAGAATAGCCATACAATCTCATTCTCAGTATGAAAGGAGGCTGTCCTGATCTTGAAAGCTCAAGTACATGTTCAGTTCTGTTGGTCACTTCCTGCTGCTCGATCCAAATAAGCTTTAGTAATAGTTGCGAACACCATAGTTATGCTATGGACTTGAGTTATGCTTCTTAGGATGTCTATGTTTGATGACATCGACAGGATTTTTTTTTTTTGTCTTTTTTCTTGTGATTTTGGTTTCTATTTTGCTTCTAGTTTGATAATAATATTCACCTGAATAGCTAGCTGTGGGGTATGATTTTGCACTTTTTTTATTGAAATTATGTATTGTATCAATCTGTTGCCTCCTTAGATCACTCTGTTCCCACTGCACATTTATGAAGTGTAATTTCTTAATTTTTTTCTAATATTCAGTGATCTGTCCTTCAAAACATATATCTAGTGATTAGAAATTAATGGTATTGCTCTCTGGATCCCTTCCCAGGGCACTGCAAAGCAGAATACCAGTGAAGTTCCATCTTAAACAAGCTTTTGAGTCATGATATTTTAATGTAAAATGGAAAGTTGCTATCTCAAGCAGTCTTTGTTTTTTATCACAAGCAATGAGAACATAAATCTTCTAATGCAAAGAATTTAACATCAGAAATCATGTAAGAATTCAGGTATGAGCATCATCTAATGTATCTCATTTGTTATAATAAAAATTTTATAAAAAGAAGATCAGAAATCAAGATCATGATGTCAATTCGTGAACGGCCGGAAGGGCTTTCAGGTGGAATATTCTTCCAGACTAAATCCGGCCCATTTTCGTTGCCGTGACGGAGCCCTAATTTTGTGACCCAATTGGCGGAGATCCAAATAGCTTTATTTGATGCTTCGCACCGGGGCAAATCACGTGAACCGTACGTTTAATCTCCGTCGACATCCAACTGTCGCAAGATCTTTTGGAGAGAATGTTTAGCCAGTCTAAATCCGGCCCGTTCGTTGTCTTAACGGAGCCCTAATTTCGTAACCCGATTGCCGAGACCCAAATCGCACGATCCGACCCGCACACTGGAGGCGGTGACTTGACCTCTTACGCTTACCGCGTCCCACGTTTGGTATTCGTCGCATTTATGTTACTAATTTGATTGCCTTCTTTTTATTTCGGACCCCTCCGCAGATGCACTCTTCTGTAGCTTCGAAACCTACATAACTAGCACTAAAAACAAAGATAAGGAAATCGAGAAAAAGAAAACCCTTGAACAGGGGCCCAAAGAGAGAGAGAGAGAGAGAGCGAAGAGAGAGAGAGAGAGAGGGTCGTGGCGATATCCTCGAATCCTCGCGTCGAGTCGCGACACCTCCCGTTCAACGGCCGGCGAAAGCCCTAAAAACTCGCGGCCCTCCCACGCCGTCTCCCGTCTCCGAATCCGCCCAAGAATCGGCGCCCCTCGGCCTTCCTAGTTCCCCCGAACATCCTCCGGTGCGGGTGTCGTTTGATGCACGCACTCACCCCGTCTTATGACTTGGAATCAGATCTCGGGCTGTTTTGCCCTAGCTTTTGGAATCTGAGCTACTCTCTGGGTTTCTCGGGCTCCACAGGAGGGACTTTTGCTTCCTTCTGGAGGGGAAATCGGAGAATGCAGCATGGTTAGAGGATTATAAGGTTTCGGGACTTTGGAAGGTCTTCTCGAGAGATTGGGCGGCTTCCTGTTCAAGTGGCTGATTTTTATGTAATGTAGGTTTTCAATTTTTTATTCTAAATTGACTATTTGATGTTATGCCTATTATTCTTCTTTGTTTATTGTTGATGGTCAATTGTTGTTACATTGTTAGGGTTAGAGATCCGTTTTTCTAATTCTATTTTCCTGCCTTCGCTTGCAGTATGCTTAGATATAGAAAGAAATGGTAAGTTGGCTAGAGTGTTTTCATAGTCAAGCTATTCTGTGACAAGTTTAGTTGTGTTAGACGCTGTAAACATTTGGGCACTAAATGTGACCTGATCCTTCTTCTATATGTAAAATTAAGAGGCAAAAGGGTTAATGAGCTGGCAGGTTGAGTAAGGCCGGTTCAACTTAGTTTTGGGAAATATGGCAACCTTGAAGGTGTAATTGCGATGAAAACACTGCTTAGTTAGGATGGTAGTGGTAGAAGGAGATCTGTTCTTCTTGATGGTTCTTTTGTTTCAAGGGGTTAGCATTGGCACATCGAGAGAAGTGAAAAATGTGCTATTGAAGAACTTTATTGTCCTCCATCACTTTATCTGACATTGTGTTCAGACTATTCAGTGTTCTATATCCTTTTCCTGTCTAATTATTTTCTTTTGCTACCTCCTTCCTTCTTGTCCAACGGTGCTGCTTCAGTCTTGCAGCATTTTTTTGACAATCTGAATACTCTAGGCTTGCAATTTGGTTTACTTTGATTTTGCTAACTTGTATTTGTCAGGAAAAGATTGTAGAGAAGAAAAACTTGACTAGAGAAGATAGTAGACATAGCATGGTGAAATGTCTTTGACTAAAAAAGCATTTGTTCCTAGAGTCATATCAATGTGTTTTTCTAGGAAGCCTGTTTCTCTAAACAATTTTTCTTGTCATCTCTAGTTGTATGAGAATATCATGCTTCCTTTTGCTCTTGTTCTCTCGAACATTTGCTATTTGTTTGACATATACAAGTATTTTATTTTTGTTGTTTATCAATTCAACTCCATGACATGTACAAGCATTTTCTTCTGTTGGTTGCAACACAGATAGTTCAACATACCATATTTAGTTGAAGAATCACCCTTACACTGGACCACAACACATTCTTTGATTGATTTATCAAAATCTGGAAGTTTAGGGTGATAGAACATATATTATTTTGGGGGGTTCGGACTTTGGATCAAAGAATTCAATGTTGGCAACCTGATCCATTCTAGTTCACGGTTGGATGGTAGGAGTCCAGTCCGTTCCGGCATACCTTAATATTGTTGGGGGGGGGGGGGGGGGGAGAGGTGGGGAGGAAGAAGGAATACAACGAAAAAGGAAGAAGAAGAATAAGAAGGAAGAAGAGGAGGATGTGGTATATGGAGCGAGTGGTGAGCAGGGGACGTGCAGACAATGGCAGGCATATAGGTGGCAATAGGCGGGGAAGAGTTGACTCCTAACTCCTAACGGTGTGTTGCATTGTGAGTCCTAGCATGGGGTTACAAGAAAAAAAAAATGTAACAAACCGGACTGAATTGCCGGGTTATAAGCGGTCCGTGTCTTGGCCAGCAGTTGGATCAGTGAATACTGGTTGAATCATACTAACTCCCAATGAGCTCTATTGTGGTGTCACGGACTTAGTTGGTTTTGCCTAAGTCATGCGGCACTCTTGCGTGTCTGTCCGCAAAGGTCAGCCTCTCTGAAACCTCCCATGGTCCCTTAGGACCTACAAAAGAGAAAATGGGTTAGAGAAAGCGTCTCACTCGGAATCCACAAGCAAACATTTCCGAAAACACTTCATAGACAATGCAAATTACAAACAAACTTTACAAGCTCTGAACGGTTGCACAACAAAGGGTCAAAATGGTCCACTACATGCCGAATAACTCTCGCAAGTGTTCACATGACACATACTTTATTTACAAGCCTAAGAAGGCCACCAAACCCAACTAAAATGTGGCTGTTAAGTCTTCGACCGTTCCTCTATATGCTGTGTAAAATATGAATAAACAGAAAGACACGGACATACATAAGTATTACATCAAACATCCTGTTTAGAACTTTGTCCGTGACAGTGGGGTCAAAAGAAAACAAGTATACGTAACAAACCGGACTGTGCAGTTTTAAGCAGTCTGCGTCATGGTCGGCAGTTGGGTTGGTGAATACTGCTGAATTGTACTCAACTAGGTGAAATTTAATACCTTGCTTTGGACATCTAAAATAATGCTGAATGCTCATTAATGCCTAGTCCCAAGGGAATGCACTTTTTCCTAAGAAGATGGATTTTTCTTGGATTATTTCTGTTATCTGATTATTGCTTGAAAATATTGTGCTTCTTTTTACCATTGCTTCTTAGTATTCCAACTTCTGAACCAAGTTGTGATGTTATAACTTCGTAGGATGAGAAAAGTGAAAATCTGTTGTTATTTGCATCACATTAGTTTGGTGGAACCTAGGTGATCCAGGAACCATTTGATTCTCAGGTTACTCATTCTTTGTTTTTGCTGGTGTTCCATGCCTTTGGCTGCTGAGGGCTGAAGATGTTCGCGATGGGAAACTGACAAGTCTGACAATAAAAGTTTGACACATATTATAATATTGGCCTAATAGATGACACAAATTGTGATGTTGGCTTCAAAAATCCAGCGACGAGCTATAATCTTTGAGAGCGTTTAGTTATAAGACAGCCAATTTTTGAGTTCCTTTGTTTATATGGGACAAGGCCTTTGTAGTTATATGTGCTGTTTAGCTCTCTATCAGTATGAAATACAATATGTTTCAGGCCTACCATATCTCCATTTAAGCCAAAGTGTTGGGTAGTTAAGAAATTTCGTATTAAAAAACTATTATGGCTTGATTGTGCCTTTTGAGATGTCTGAGTGTATCTCTACTGAATGACTAGATTGATGACAAGTTGGAGAATACTTCAATCAAGGATAAGATGAGAGAACTGTTCGAGTGGTTTGGATATCTTTGGAGAATATGAACAACTAACATTTCAAAGAAGTCAACATTCACGACTGTAGTCATTTGAACATATCCAGCTTGAGAAGCTTAAAAGTTTACTTGTTGCT
This sequence comes from Musa acuminata AAA Group, assembly GCF_036884655.1. Classification (NCBI taxonomy): domain Eukaryota; kingdom Viridiplantae; phylum Streptophyta; class Magnoliopsida; order Zingiberales; family Musaceae; genus Musa; species Musa acuminata. The sequence continues at coordinate 26,492,080 of NC_088359.1, read as the reverse complement.
TCCTTCTGATAGTTGGTCTTTTCAAAACTTGCTACATCTCTTTTAACCTTATATGAAAATTTAAATTGAAAACTTTGGTGGAGCCAAAAGGAGGTAAAGTAGGTTAATATAGGTACTCAAGGATGAAGATAATTGGAAAATGTATCTAGTAGCAATGAAGTTAGTTACATTACTGGTGATAAGTCTACATTATTTGTAATTTGACATTGCCTCTTTTGGAGACATATGCAAAGATAAAGAGTTCAAAGTTGCAGTCTTTGCAGTTGTGGAAAACCAAACAAAATGATTGCAACAACAGATGTTGCAGTTCCAACTGTTTTTTATTAGTATTTGACCTATAACAAGGCCTTAGTGTAGAGAACTAATAGCAAACTATCACTTTGGTGGAGAATTATTGTTTAACCTGGTAAAGTTCTGGTTAAAGTAAAAGTGTGAGTCTTTCTGTAATCACCGATGATTTTTTTTCCCTTAACATAAATTAATTACCATAAATAATGTGTTGTTTTATTTAAATTATTAACTTCCTTGTTTGTGTAGTATGGTTAAGGAAATGTTTATGATTGATTTCCTTAATCATGTGGACAAATTAGAAGTTAATTGATTTATTTCCTAATGAGTGATGTGATTTTTAGGAAGTAAATAGTTTAAATTTTATTTTTTTGTGTGAATCATAAGAAATAAATATTACAATTCTATTTTAATATGTGAAAGTAAAATAAAAATAAAAATTAAATTATTGCTTGCTTTTGGGGAGAACTCATCTTCTCTTATATAAAAGGAGGTCCCTGTCCCTCGTTCCTCATTGAGTCTAGCAATGGGAGGATTGAGGAAAGGATTCCCCGAGGAGAGGTAGGGTTCTCTATTTTTTTTGTTATCACATTTTATTCATATCTTAAAATCTTTGATATTAGAATTGTTATTATTTGTATGATGTATAATAATATCTTAATTTTGAAATTTTATGATTAACAAATAATGATTATTGAATTATGATGTTAGAATGATTAGTTAATTTAATAATAGTTCTAATTCATTTAATTATACATTTATGATTCAAGGAATTATGTGCGAATTTTTATGATTTAATTAGTTTTAAATTTAGAATCATGAATGTAAGTTAGTTAATTTATAAAAAAGAATGGATTTGAGCTTAATTATTATTTTATAATATTTTAAAATACTTCTGAAAATATTAGAATATAATTTAATAAGAGGGTTCAAATTAGGGCCTTACCTGGGTTAAGTTGATTGGCTAGACCAGCTCTTGTGGCTAGGTATTACCCAACCCATGTGGCTAGGCGTGACTCAGCCCGTATGGCTAGGTATAGCTTAGCCCATGTGGCCTGGCATGACCCAACCCATGTGACCAGATATGGCCCAACACATGCTGCCAAGTATGACCCAACCTATGTGGCCAGGTACGACCTAGCTTATGTGGCTAGGTATGGTTTAGCTTGTGTTACTAAGCATGCCCCTGCTCATATGGCCAAGTACAACCTAACTCATGTGGTCAGGTATGATGCATCTCATGTGATCAAGTATGACTCATCTCATGTGACTAAACACGATCTAGCTCGTGACTAGGCACGACCCAACCGCTCAGCTATGCGACTGACACTAGACATATTGTCGCCCCTCTATCTAGCTCGTTGTACCTCAACACAACTTATTACCTAAGACAAGCAAGTGCGTGACCCATCCAAGACTTAGATGAGTTGGTTTGGTCTGGGCTAGCACTATACAACATAGTCTAATTTTGTCTCCTTTATTGGTTTGGGCTCGTTAGTTGATTGAATCGGATATGTTTGATTAGTTCAAGTCAGTTCAAGGTGATTATAGACCAACTCAACCAGTTCAAGCCTACTTATCCTAATTGAAATTGATCAAATCTAAATTAAATCGCTAGTTTTATAAGGATTTGACATTGGTTACTTTAGGTCCTAATTAAATTGCATTTGATTCAAATCAATCGGGCTATTTCAATTAAGGTTTTGATTGATTGAAGACTATTGAGAGATTGATGCCTCATGTCTTTATGATGTGATGAATTTAAAAGTTTCATATGAAAGTGTCATTTATAAATGATTATTGATTTTCTTTTATTTTTTAGATTAAATTGATGATATTGATGTGATTGTTATTATGTAGTATATGTGACTATGCTGAGTGGTCCATATTGGAAGTGCAACCTGTGAAACGAGCTAGGGTCCATCACAGTGCACAATTATCAATGAACATAGTTTAGCAGGTTATACATTAAGTATGGTCCCTCATAATATTTTATCATACTATTTCTTTGATACATGCATAAATGAATGGATGAATATAAATGAATGATCACATGGTTGACTATGTAGCCTTGCTTAGGGTAGGTAGGGCGATTCCTTACTTGGATTAATAGGTCGTCAAATGTGACGATTAGACGGTTCCTCCATCCATTGTTTGGAGGAACATGTCCCCACTTGGGCGGGTCAGAGGTGCCACTTTATCTGCCGTTGGGAGTGCGATATGGATTCTCTCCATTCGCTGTTGGGAGGAATTCATCTCATAGAGTATGTCTCTTGATCTGTTGTTGAGAAAGTGTACCATCGGGTGTGATGTATATGTTTGTTATTTGACTGTTATGTATGTTATTGAGATGTGTTACATGTGATTGATACATGATTTTATTTACTACATAAGAATTATAATTATTTTTCTAATACATAAGTTTCATAATGAATTGATATGTTGTCATTTCATATTAAATTATTGATATGTTGTCATTTCATATTAAATTATATGTGTAATTAATTTGAATAGAGTTTTGATTTAATAAGTGTCAAATCATTTATTAGATATCATTTGTCTAATTCAATGATGAGATCTAACGAGGATTAAATATAATGTTAATTCTAAGTCATTTAGAACTATAAAAGAATATATGTTTGAATAGTTTGGATAAATTTTCATCTTTGTTTGTTGAGTTACACATGTAGCCTCAAATTTTGTGTCAACAACCAATTAATTTTTATAATTTAATTATTCTAAAGATTTATTGGATGTATATTTTGATATACTTGTTAATTATCATTTTACATAGGTGATCTAAAACCAAATTATTGAATGAGTTTCCTCAATTTCTTATAAGTTTTGTGCTGAAAAAAAGTGCACAGAAAAAAAATGCACAAAAAAAACGCATCTTTGGACTTAAAATGGTTTCGAGTATCACATTTACATCTAAATATTTTTCAAGTTGATTTAGATTTATCTTTTGACTTAGTATTTCAAGTGCCAACTATGTTGAATTAAGTGGGGAGGAATGTAATCATTGATGATTTTTTCTCCCTTAACATAAATTAAATACCATAAATAATGTATTGCTTTATTTAAATTATTAAATTTCTTTTTGTGTAGTATGATTAATAAAATGATTAAAATTGATTTCCTTAATCATGTGAATAACTTAGAAATTTTATCAATTAATTAAATTATTAATTAATTTATTTCCTAATGAGTGATGTGATTTTTAGAAAGTAAATAGTTCAAAATTTATTTTTATGTGAACAATAAGAAATAAATATTACAATTTTATTTTTATGTGTGAAAGTAAATTAATAATAAATTAAAAATAAAAATAAAATTATTATTTACTTTTCGGAGAGAACTCATTTTCTCCTATATAAAAGGGGGCTCCCCGTTCCTCATTCCTCTCACAACTGGCCATGGGAGGATTGAGGAAAGGATTCCCAAAGGAGAGGTAGGTTCATTTATTTTTTATTATCACCTTTTATTCATATTTTAAAATATTTAATATTATAATTATTATAATTTGTATGATGTATAATCATATTTTAATTTTGAAAATTTATGATTAATAAATAATGGCGATTGACTTATGATGTTAGATTGATCAGTTAATTTAATAATAGTTTTAATTCATTTAATTAGATATATTTATGTTTTAAAGAATTATGTATGAATTTTTATAGTTTAATTAGTTTTAAATTTAAAATCATAAATCTAAATTAGTTAATTTAGGAAAAAGAATGGATTTGAGGTTAATTGTTTTTTAATATTTTAAAGTACTTTTGAAAATATTAGAATATAATTTAATAAAAGGGGTCAAATTAGGATCTCACTTGAGTTAAGTTGATTAGCCAGACCAGCTTATATAGCAAGGTCCTAATTAAATTGAATTTAGTTCAAGTCAATTAGGCTATTCAAGTAGGATTCTAGTTGATTGAGGACTATTGAGATATTGATGTTTTATGTTTTTATGATTTGATAAACTTAAAAGTTTTATCTGAATGTGTCATTTAGAAATGATTATTGATTTTCTCTTATTTTTTAGATTAAATTGATGACATTGATGTGATTGTTATCATGGAGTATATGTGACTATGCCAAGTGGTCTATAGTGGAATGCAACTTGTGAAAGGAGCTGCGGGTTCATCACAATGTGGAGCCACCAATAGACATATTCTAGCATGTCATACATTAGTCATGGTCTCTCATAATATTTTATCATATCACTTCTTGGATGCATGTATGAATCAATCGATGAATGTAAATGAATGATCATAGTTGGCTATGTATCATTGCCGAGTGCAAGTAGGGCGATTCCTTCTGGTGATTAGCAGGTTGTTAGATCTGACAGTTAGATGGTTTCTCTATCTGCTATTGCGAGGAACGTGTCCCCACTTGGACGGGTGAGGGATGACACTCTATCCGCTATTGAGAGTGAAATATGGATTCTCTTCATCTGTTGTTATGAGGAATCCATTTTGTAGAGTATGCCTCTCCATCTGTTATTGGGAGAGTATACCATCGAGTGTGATATAAATATTTGTTATCTGACTGTTATGTATATTATTGAGATGTGTTGCATGTTATTAATATATGATTTTATTTATTACATAAGAATTATAATTGTTTTTCTGATACATAAGTTTCATAATGAATTGATATGTTATCATATTAAATTGTTGACATTTATATATGTTTCATGAATGTCGAAGATTATTTTTATGATTTTTTTGGAGGTTCCTATCAATATGTGCAGTTGCTAATATGTTTTTATCCTATATTTATTTTCAGAGTAACCTATTATTTTGTAATAAATCTAAGGCTTGGGTAGATGAGATTTTTTTGTTACTTGTGGCCCTACTAAGAAGATGTGATTCCTTTTTTTAGTTAAAAAAAATTTAGTATTGTAAAGATAGGGATTTGAATTCAAAGATAAGAAAAAGACTCATCTATAAATTATGAATAATAAAATGATGGTTTATTTTTTTAAAATCTGGGATGTGACACTTTCTGCTGGCATTGGTGAGAAAAAAGGACTTTGGGAAGGTTTGCATGCAGGTGGATTTGAAAGTAAGGGGTGTATTGTGCAAGCAAGAGGCTCCCGTCAATACAAGGTTAGGGGAGGGTCAATATAACCTCTATCTTACATAGAGAGTCTGTTTCCATGATTTGAATCCTGGTCTTTCAAGCCACTAACTTTACCATTGTACCAAGGCCTACCCTCAAATTTAAATTGAGAGCGGCAAAATTTAAATCAGCAAGTTATGTATGTAAGAGAGCATGTTAGTTATGGATGGATTTGGTATTCCCAATATGAACAATCAGTTCATATTTTTTGCACAACAATGACATACCATGGTATATCAATGGAGATACTTACCATGATACACGTAATTCCTGTATCTTATGGCACATTTGAAGCATGTTTCTTCCCAAGTTTGTTGGTCCAATGTTTTGGACTAGGATGGACTAGACATAGAAAAATACCTGTTATTTGACACCTATATTGGAATTTAGCAGACATAACTAAAGATAAGAATCCATATAAGACGGCGAACGTCCACTCTTTATTATTTTTGTTTAAGTAGCCAATCTTTCATCTAGTTGCTAGTTCTATCATATGTCTCAAGAATATGATGACTGCAAATACGTTACAAGTTATATTCTGTAACCTATGTTTAATTTAGAGACTTGAGAGAAACTTAGGTGTCTTGATCCTCTTGGGCTTTCTTGTCATTAGCTTGTCCTTCCTTCAAAATTAGCATGTTTTTCACTTAAAGTATCTCTGTCATCCTAATTTTCTTTAGTATTTAGCTCTGTTTTGAGGTTGCTAATTGTTCATTACTTGTTTTAAGTTACAGGTGGCTCGTTGAAGATGGCATCTAGAAAGTACAAATCTTTTGGAGATGAAACTTCTGTCAGTATGGCACCTTTGAATTTTTCTGAAAGGGTGCTTGAGAAGGTCAATCCTGTCAACCAAAAGAATACATCAACCTTCCCGGTGGAGGCTGATGTAGATATTGACATTAGGGAAGTGTACTTCTTGATTATGCACTTTTTATCGTCTGGTCCATGTAAGAGGACTTATGGACAGCTTTGGAATGAGCTTTTGGAGCATCAACTTCTACCCAGAAGATATCATGCTTGGTATTCACGTTGTGGTGCACGAAGTGGTGATGAAGATGATGATGGCATGTCTCTGCCTCTTTGCTATATCAAGTTGGCCGAGAGGTATATAATTTTATATTTGCATCCTTTTATTTGGTTGATGCACTAGAATCTGTGTGTATACTTAGCTTATGTTGCATTAGTACCTTGTTGGGCTCTTAGCATTTGCCTAGTATTCTAATACATCCATTGATCATGGTAATTGTTGTTGGCTTTTTTCCCACACTATAAGAGTGTTCATCCACATCTGAACTCGAGGGTATCAACTGTATTTTGTATTTTCCAGTCCTAAAGTTGTTTTTGTATTAATGATTTTGAATTCCTAAACTGCAGTTTTGAGTTTTGATTGCAACTCATATTTTAGTTTTACATGAATATTATTGCAACCAAGGATTCAATCTTGGTCTGATATTGGTTTATTTAACCTACTGGAGTAATACAATATCAATATACATGGCAAGATACGGACCCATACTGCCCTGTATCGTGAAAAAAATAATAAATTAAAATAAATTGTATTGTGTTGCATCAAGCTATATGTTTTGATATGGGTACTTAGTCGGATTGGTAATTACTGGTCAATTATCTACCTGGATGGTTGAGATCTGAAACCATGTATTCGAGTAATGCATGATATATCTTAATTCTCCTTATGATTTGAGACATTTTAGGTCATGCTTTAGTTTTAGAATTTTGAAGTATGGTATTGTTGTTCTTGTAGTTCCTTTCTGTGACACTTGTACTTTTAATTTTTGTGTGCCCTTTAGGATTGTGTTAATTTAAAAATCACTCTTATTGTAAACAAAAAATGTCATTAATATCTTTTTATGTATGGGAAAAAATATAATTCTCCAGAAAAACGAGAATGAATGTTGATTTATTATTTTTCTTTGTTTTGAAAATGTGATGCAAGTCAAGTATCTCTAAATTAGATCTGGTTATGTTTAGATTCAGTTTTGGTGAGTCTTGAATTTTCTATTTTTCCTTTATTTTTTGAGTGATAATCTGGTAGATGTATTGAATCTTGATTGGTTTAGCTTGGTCTGAATTGTCTTTGATATGAATTATATTTATCTCTGTTTTTACTGGATGCCAGTTAGTCAGAAAGCAATGAGTGACCAAAGCTAGGATTGATTTTCATTTTGAGTTGGTCTATTAAGAGTCCTATTATTTATCCAAAAGCCACTGTTCATTTGACCCTCCAATCAGTTCTGTCATATGCTCATCTAGGAGTCTAGGACTTAAAAAAAGCTGGCTAGGTGCCCTTGTTTCAAGGAAGGGAATAAAAAGTACCATTCAGTAGGATTTGTGAAAAAATAGATAAAATGCTTCATGGTGGCATTCTAGTACTAGTATTAAGCGGCCCATGGTTGGGAGAAGATGAGGATTAGTGCACAGAAGATGCAATCTTTATTTGCTAAGTCTCCATTATTGTTTGAAGTCATTCTAGAGTATAACTTTTTAGCGTTTATTCTGTAAATAGAGGTCATATGATACATCATTGTATGGTGTCTTTATGTTAAATTAATCAAAATTTATTGAGATTCTAATGTCATGTTGTCCCTATTACCTCTCTCTTTCTCTATATTTCTTCTTTTGCCTATCAAAATCTGTTCTTATCTTCTACGGCTGCCATGTTCCACTCCATGATGCTTGTTGCCTCGTAGATATGATGCTTTCAGAAAACTCTTTGATTTGGTACCTGATTCTCTCTTTTTGATATGGGCTATGCTACTCACTGTTTGGTGGATAAGAGCAGAACCACATTGGGACGGTGTTTCCGACTTTTTGAAGTGATAATGGGACAGAAGGATACAACCGACAAATTGGATTGATAAATGTTAATATTTCATATGTGATACTAGATCGTGATATGTGAAAAGGTGTTTACAGGAGCCCTCTTAAAGCAAAATAATCCACATCTCTCACTTAATATTTGAGACCCGTAATTGACGATTTGGATAGGCATCCAACTTGTGATTGCATCTCCAATACATTTCATAACGTTTGTTTTAAAAGTCTAGGTAATCTGGTCTAACTAATTATGTTTCAACTGTTTGATTCATTATTATTTTTGTTGCCTTTTTTTTAAAAAAATGTTTCTATAACCAAATTGAGTTATATAATTATGGCATTTGGATGACTCATGGTTACTGAACTTACAGAGTTAGAATCTTATTTATCTGTGAGTTGATTGGCCAAGATCAGAAACTAACCAAATAGGCTTGGTAATTAAATTACATCATATGACAAGATTGGAATTGATTATTTCTAGATTCTTTTGCAAGCTGTCTCATGTGCATTTTAACAGTCTTTCTGTTTTTGGGAAAATATTGCCTTGGCTTCAGCAAAACTTTCTTTTCGAGGAACTCTTTTTAAATAAATTGGTGCTTAAGTTTGTTTTGGGAAATTGAAAAAACAAAATTAATTAAAAAAAATTGTGACTTGGAAAATTTGAAGATGATCATTATCTTTTATGTATACAGGAGGGTGCGATTTGTTGCATAAATTAAAAGATTTCCTACATCCAATGTCTGTTTGCACCTGAAGAAAAGATGGTCCAGTCATGGTTCTACATTTCATCCGGACTAGTATATACCAGTCCAATAGCTTGTTGGGTTGGCAGAATGGACCATTGCACATGCTTCCAACACCATAGATACTCAAATCTTAAAAACAGGTTTCATGGAACATGTTGGTGTACCATGTGATGATGGTATGCTGATGTGTACCAGACCCATACCGGTCCAGCCGAGCCAGCAAGTGTCCAGTACTCAGGATGTCAAACTATGGGTCCAGGTTCTTGGTGTGAGCAAAGAGAATAAAGTACCATTAGATAGTCATTCCTTCAAAGGTGTCAATATGGTCATGTCATGTCATCATTACATGCTGCAGGCAAGGTTGGTTAGCCCTTTACTAGGATCCATGATGTAGAACAGTGTAGGGAAGTAGAGAGAAAAAGAGGGGAAGAGAAAGAAAGAGAAGTGTGAGATAAGAGAGGGGAGTAAGAGACTAGAGACGATGTAATTCTTTTCATTCAAATTTGAAAAATGCTTGATCCATTGAGAAGCTCCACCATTTATAGGGGTTTAGGAGCCTTGATACAATTAATGAAAACAATGATTCCCAAGAGTAATCTCCTAGGGAATTAGTATGCTTTTTAGAAATTCAAAATATGACTTCTAAGATACTTAAATAAGTGCACTTAATATAAAAAACTCTTTTTTGTAGTCCCTAGAAAGACTGAAAGATTTTTTTTAATTTTCAATATAACTCTTAGAATTTCTAGGCCAATTAATTGATGAATTTTTGTTGATTTCTTTGCCTAGAATAAATTTTTTAAAAATCCTTTATAAAGTTACATAGTTCCCCATCAATCCAACAACCTGATTGACTATTACTGGGGACTGTACAACCCCTATCATCAGTTAAACAGTCCTTATTGATGACTGGACAAGATTATGTTGGGGCTGGCTACATCAGTCAGGCCAGATATTGTTAGTGATGAAATCCTCATTGTAAAGGACAAATGTTTCTCAAATAATCTTGTTATATACCCGATGGGAGCCACCATAATGGATAAAGATGTATAGAGATAAAACAGAAAAGGAACTATTAGGAGTTAGTTGTCATTCATTTGTAGAAGCCCTGGTGGAAATAATTAGCAACTCTGACAACTGATCAGAATTTAAAGTAACTAGAAGGTCCATTTCTGAAATCCCTAGCAATATGAATATTTGGCTTTGATGACTGGGGAACTTGGAAAAAAAAAAAAGGAAAAAAATGTTTCAATGATGTTTCTGGAATCTTGTAAAATGTCCATCTCCTAGAACAAAAGTGGAAACTGCTGAAATGGTGTTGAGCCATTGGAATTCTTTTCCAGAAAGGAGCTTTTCTTGGCACAATAATCCCAGAAGAAAGAAGCCTGTCAAGTAATTTTATCTGATTAGAACTTTCCTCGAAAGGTCCTTGCAATTAGACAACTTCCTTTACCATTTGCCAAAGAGGGTTATAGAAACTTATTGTGATGCAAAATTCCTTGCAAACTACTAACCGAGCAACTCAACACCAACATTTTTGGTCATCATTACAATCTCTCCTCAAGAATGCATGCCTCATAACATCTAGCTTCTAATCACCTGAATAAAATAGACATGTTTTAAATAGGAAACTGGATAGACTGAGTTCACAAGAATTAATTTGCGACCCATCATATTGAGTTTCTTTTCCAAGTTTTTAGTTGATTTATACCAAGGATTGCTGTATCGCACGAAATGGTACAAGCGGTATGTATCGGTCCGGGCATGGACTGATATGCAGAACCCCGCGTTTCGGGTGACCAATATGCAGACCACCTTGTTTTGGGTGGTCCAAATTATAATATAAAAAAAAATGAAAAAGTTGTGGGCCTAGTCCATTTCAGCATTAAAAAAATAGAAAAAAGCAGATTAGGGCTCTTCTGGTGTACGAAGCCGCAGCACTGCCTCTTTGTCGCTTCACCGCTACGATGCTGCAGCGACACTGCCTCTTTGCCGCTTCTCCGCCGTGATGCTGTAGCAGCACTACCTCTTCACCACTTTGCCTCTGCAATGGCGCTGCCTCATCGTTGCTTCGCCGCTGCGATGCTGCAGTGGCACTGCCTCTACGCTGCTGCAATGTTACAGCGACGCTGCCTCTTCGCTGCTGTAATGTTGTCGCATTCCTTTAATGCTGCTGCTGCTTCTTAGTTATCGTTGCACTTCTCCTCCTTTCTTTCTTCTTCTTCTTCCTTCTTCCTTTCTCCTACCTCCTTTGTTCCTCTACCGATCCTTCCTCTTCAACTTCTTTTTCTTCCTTGTCGAAACCAGTGATTTCAATAGGCGCTTGGGCGCTCGCCTGGGTGCTCGGACGAGGCGAGGCCCGAGCGCCTCATCTCATTTCCAAGTGGCGCGCTTCAAAGAGGCGCCGCTTGGGCGCTCACCCGAGCCCAGGTGTTGGGCGCTTCGGGCGAGCGCCCGAGTTAAACTAGGTGATCGAACCAACGTTTTAGGTCTGGTTCGGTCTTCGGTGCTTTAGTTGGTTCAATCGAACCAACTAAAGCATCGATATCAGCCTTTCTCTCGCGACTTCCCAACTCTAACCCTGCTCGTCGTTGCCGCCCCCGTTGTCGCTGCCGTTGTCGCTGCTCGCTGCTATCGCTGCCGTTGTCGCTGCTCACTGTTACTGCTCCCGCTGCTCGCTGCTATCGTTGCCACTATTGTCGCCCGCCGCTCCCGCTGTCGTTGCTTACCACTACCGCTGCCACTATCACCGCTCGTCGCTCCCGCTCACTCTCCCCCTACACGCTGCTACCGCTACCATTGTCGTTGCCATTGTCGTCGCTCGCCACTCCTGCTGCCGCTTCCACTTTTCGTTGCTACAGCTGCCGCTGCCACTATCGCCGCTCGCCTCTCCCGCTCCCGCTACCGTTGCTCGTTGCTACCTCTTCTCACATCGACTCAATAGTATATTGTTAACAATATATTAATAGTATACTGTTAACTGTATACTAGTAATAATATTTTTTTATTTATTAGATTAATAATATATTATTTTGATTTTAATACTATTAATTTTTATTTATTTGAAATTATTGTTATTGTTTTGAATTTTGAGATTTTTTGTTAATGTGATATTATGATTTTGTAAGATTTTTTTAATTTAATATTATATTTTTATTTAAATAATTATATTTATTAATTATATTATATATTTTTATTTTTTAGCGCCTCGCTTCGCTCGGGCGATTTTAGACCTTGGCGCCTTTTGGCCCCTAGCATTTTTTGAATCATTAGTCGAAACACCGGTATGCACCAATGTACCATGTGTCAGTACACTAGTACAAATCAGCATGTATCATTCCACCAAATTGTTGAAACGTTTCCAGTACTAGAGAAAGCAAACCTTGATTTAAACTATTTTATTAAGGATTTTAGTTTAATTGGATTAAGTTCTAGTTATATAAGTAGCCCAAGGGAGGGGAAAACTGTAGAGCTGTCAGTTGAACTTTTCAGCATGGGCCACTGCATTATCACCTTCATTCACTGTTCACAAGGATAGTTCATCTTTCGGAGAGATTACTGGAAAGTTCAGATGAAAATATGAAATAGTTAAAAGAACTTTAAGATTAACAATACTATCCTACTTGACAATGTAAAATAATTGTGGTGCCCTCAAACTGTCTGTCCAACACATATCCAAAATGTGGGGCACTGTTGCTGCTTGCCACAAACCACCTGCTGCTGCTTGCCTACCTACCTCCTTCCCTTCTCTTCTCCTTCTCTCCTCCTCCTCCTCCTCGGCCTCCTCCTCCCCCCTTCATGGTGCGGCAGCACATACCAGCATACCATGTGTCTGTACGCCTGTACAAACAGGACCTGTATTGGTCCAGCCAAGGCCGTTGTAGGTTCGATACCTGAGATTTTGAACCATGTTAAAAAGTAACCAAGAAGTAATTTTACTAGCATGATAATTGAATGTCTCTAGGACAAATTGACAAGCATTTAAATGATCCTGTTTTTTTGGTTTGCTTCAAGTGAAGCTGATCATATGTGGTTGAAAGTTGAAACAGACTAATATTTGTGTTTTGGTAACCATGTTTTTGTGCTTTTATTTTTCTTTTGAGTGTGCACTTTCTGATAAAGTCAGCATCATGCATGTTTCAGGAATAATCTTCACCTTTAGATATTGAAATAGATCAGAATATATGAAGTCATATATAAGAACATTGAATTGAACATGCTTTTCTTTACAGATGGTGTTTTGATGATACCTTTAATATACATGAATTGTTGTGCACAAATGTAAATGCATTCCACCTTGCCAAATGTACACTATATATGTTACAATTGGCAAAAATCTTGCAGAGTGTGCTCCACTAGACACAAATTTTTCTTGAGAAACATAATACATAATAACTGTTGATAGTTCTATAACTGTACCCCATCAATTTGAAGTTTGATTTATTTTTTGGTGTCTTTGAACTAACCAACTATCCTTCTTTACCTGTTTGACTTCATTATTTGTTCTTTTTCAGGTACCCTCATGTAGAAAAGGATCACTTAATAAAGCTATTGAAACAATTGATTCTCAATTCAACTCATTTACCGGGCGTGATTGGAGGAGTTTCAAATGCTGCTGATGTTCCTACACTTCTGGGATCTGGTTCCTTTTCTCTTCTTGAATGTATGTGACCTTTGTATACTCTATTTTCTTATGATGCTTGCCATTGTATCATGTTTAAGCTCATACAATAGCTTTATCCTTTTGATAAATTTTTTTTTCTTGTTCTTGCCTGCATTTTGTTTTCCTCTATCTTTTGTCTCAACTCTCTCACCCCTAGTCCCCGTTTTACCTTGCAGCTGACAAGGATAGAGAGGATAAAGGAGCCAGTAAGTTGCCAGGTTATCTGCGTTGGCCACATATGCAGGCTGATCAGGTCCATGGGTTAGGATTAAGGGAGATAGGTGGTGGTTTCACAAAACACCATCGTGCTCCATCTATTCGTGCAGCATGTTATGTCATTGCGAAACCATCAACTTTGGTGCAAAAAATGGAGATATTAAAAAAGTTGAGGGGACATCAGAATGCCGTCTATTGTGGTATTGTTAATTTACCTTCTTTAATGTAACAGTTCCACTTGATGTTTATAATTATTTATGAACAATGTTAGAATAGGACCAGTGCAACTTAAGTTTACATTATATATGAACTTTCTTTTATATTGTTTTCTAGTCTAATATGGCAATACAGCAAAGTGTCAGACCATTTGTTTCCTTAAAGAGGAAATTGGTGGTATTCTTTTCTAAATTCCAGCTTGAGTTGTAGGAAAATAGGTGTTTATTAATATTCTATTTGGTCTGTTTGTTTCAAACTGAACTAGGTGGTAATACAGATCTGTCATGGATCACTTGTGCAGGCTCACAACACACAAACTTTGCCGCACAATCGTCTACCTTTTAAGTTTATTCCTGTCTTAGGTAGCTTGTAAGGGGTTTATAGTAGACTTGACAACCCTTTTTGGTTGGATAGTGTAGCTGTTTTGGCTTATAAGCATAGTTTGCAATCATCCATTGATGAGACAAAATTGCCCAAAAATGGATCCTTTTGCCCACACCATGCAGGGATTTCACATGTGGAAATGGTCAGAGAAAAGTCAGCCATATCAGCACCCTAGAATCCGGACAGGGCTGGATGGGTCTCTGGTAGTATTCAGGTTAGTTGTCACATAGCCTTACAGTGTGTGTTGTGCAGGCAATTGTTCTGCAGACTTTGTGAGCGCGGACTAGTCTTGGGCCCTTTGTCAAGTGATCATTCCAAGAGAGCAATGTGTGTCCATTTTTAGTTGCCTAATGAAGTGTTTTGTTCAATTATGCTTGTGTGATTCTGAGACTTCGAAGGACTAAGGATGCTAATGATGAGCTTTTGCATGTGCATTTGTTCATTCATTGGTAATCTGTCTTCTTTCTGTGCAAGTCCTTAGTGGACCGCATGAGATTATGCAGGAGGTTGACTCGTTGCGAGTTGGTGATTTAAGGATGCTACATGGCCTAGGCAAAACTAGCTAAGACGTTGGTACCAAATCATATGGTCCAATACTGGTATTTTGTCGAACTAGCACATAACGGTTGGTAGATACCACGTGAACCACTATTTGAAATTTTGGCAATGACACATCAGTTTTTCAGACTTTTCAGTTTATGTTCATCTTTTAGGATGTACCATCCTACTTGCTGCTTGTTTCATCCTGCAGTTGTAGGACTATTCCTCCTTAAGTCAGCTGTTAGCAGGTCGGGAATAGAAGTTGTATCAGGATCTGGATCAGGCCTCGTATCAAGACCAGAAGTGGTAAACGCAGGACACTCTGTTGTTGAATTCTTGGTTTTCCTAGGCACATAGCTGAACAAGGAAGGTAAATGTGCTAATACTCTATTAGCAACAGAACTGTGCCTATCAAATATTCTTTTGTCGACATTTCTTAAAGCAAGAGTCAGTTCTAAAAGTCAGGTAACGAGTGAGTATCAGATCAGGGCTGAATACGAGTTTCAAATTGGGGTTAGGCCAGTGTGAAAGTATGAAGGACACCTCCTAACCAATGAAATTCAATCTCATTCACTTACACACAACGAAAGGTCGCTTATTGCCCAAAGGTGCCTTATGTTATTAATGTAGTGCGAGTTTAGGCCGGTCACCAACACACACGGCTTTAGTTAGCGCAACGGTGGTCGTAGATCAGAGCACTCAAGGAGCGAAGCCTTATTGGAGCTTGGACGCTCTTCCTTCTGCCTTTCCTTATAGTTGGGTGCATCATGTTGGACTTTTCGTTTCAGTTTAGATTTTATCTGCAATTTTTTCATTTAAAAGCATCAGTTTTTAATTTTTATGTGCTTGTTAAATCAAGTGCGATTCACCAAGAGTTTTTATCAAACATAATGTGATCATCCTTTGGTCTTACCATAGCAAGTTCAGTATCTTTCACTAAACTACTATATTGCCTATTGAATTTCATGACATGAATATTCGATGAAATAAACCCATATGTATGTTCGTCTCATTAATGCCAAAATGAACATCTTCTATTAACTATGGATTAAACCAATCTATTGAATTTCAAGGTTCATAATGTTGATTGATAGCATCGGCCTCAGGATTTTGCCTATTATTGAATTTCATGACATGAATATTCGATGAAATAAACCCAAATATGTTTGTTCATCTCGTTAATACCAAAAGCAACATTTTCTATTAACTATGGATTAAACTAATCTATCTAATTTCAAGGTTCATAATGTTGACTGATAGGATTGGCCACGGGATTTACTATTGTGTTTGGATCTGTTAGATCACTGGATTTATTTTCTTGCAGTTACCATGAACTGGTTGGGGTCCTTTTGAACTGGCTAGATATGACTGGATTCCATGGGTATTGGTTGGATTTTCTCATGTCCAATGGAGTGCAGATTGATTCTAGTTGCGTCCAGTCTATCATCCATTTTGAGTCATTTGAGCACCAACTGATCCAATGAATGATGATTACCAAATGTTTTGTGAGGACATGTTTGATTTAAGCACCAAAGACTGACAAGGATTTAGGAAAGTTGATGTCTCCAAATTTCTGTTGTTTAAATTTTCAAATCTGTTTAATTAAGAAGGGGTGTCATAAGGTCTTGCTGTCTTGTCAAGCATTATAGTGGGATCAGCATAACCTAAAGCGAACCATTTCCATAAGACCATGATTACTATGAATGGACTGATGATTTTTCAAAATGGTTGGATTATGTTACAACAATCTTGACCTACACCTTCAGTAGGTCTGAAGAAACCAAATGTGAATCCAACTGGCCAGGCCTGTAACAACCAAACTGTTGAATGTAGAGAAAGTTAAAAAGTGCTCCATCACTGTGTTTGATGCTTTCTTTTTGGTTATATAAATATCAAGCTTTACCCGAGGAAATGTAGTAATGTATTTTAACCTGTTGTGCAACAGGTCCTGATGGATAAAATCTTATTTTGTTGTGAAGTCTAATGATTTAAAAAGCGCTAGGCGCCAAAAGACGCTAAGGTCCAAAAATGCCCGAGGCATTATGCGCTCGCCCGAGCGATGCGAGGTGTTAAAATATAAAATATATAATATAATTAATAAATATACTTATTTAAAAAATTTTAAATAAAAATATGCTATTAAATTAAGAAAATCTAAGATACAAAATCATAATGTGACATTAACAAAAAGTTTAAAAATTTAAAATAATATATTATTAATCTAATAAATATAAATACTATTATTAGTATACTGTTAACAGTATATAGAAGAAGAAGAAGGAAGAGGAGTGTAAGGGGGTGCTGACTAAGAAAAGAGGAAGCGGCAGCGGCAGCGGGAGCAGCGAGCAGCGAAAGTGGGACTGGCGAGCGACGACAGCGGCAGCGGCGAGCAGCGGCAACGGCGAGCAGGGGGAGCGGGAGCGACGACAGCAGGATCGGTAGCGAGCAGTGACAGCGGCGAGCAGCGGGAGCGACAGCGGCAAAGAGCAGGGTTAGGGTCGGGCAGCGACTGGTTTAACCCAGGCGCTCGCCCGAAGCGCCCGGGCGGCGCCTCTTTGAAGCACGCCGCTTGGAAGTGAAGCGAGGCGCTCGGGCCTCGCCTCGCCTCGCCCTAGTGCCTTTTTAAATCACTGGTGAAGTCTAAATAGTCAATTTCAATAAAAAGTGTGTAAACTGTAAATTATAAGCAATTCGCTAGTTATATACCTTTAATTTGCTTATACAACTGTGTAACGTGTTGCAATCCTCCATCCTGTGCTATTTATATATCTGGTGTTATGCTCACCATGTTGTGTTACCACATGGATAACATATCAAAAAGGAAAGTTTTGAGCAAAATATTTATCAAACTGTTAAACTGTTAAATCCATACTGTATGTTTTTTGTAATACATTACAAAGAATTATCCGATGCAATACACTACAAAGTTTAATCTTTTGTAATAAAATAATAATGTTCATTGACTGCGAGTGTTTGTAGCTTCTACATAGCATTTGAATTGACCATTTAAATGAATTTACAGTTTCTAGCTTAACTAGGCATGATGACTTGTTCTTGTTTTCCTGTCCTTTGACAACCTAAACTAATTCTCTCTTTTTTGCAATTAACTTGGAAAGAAAGATCTAAACTGATATAATAAATGATAGGGCAAAAAGCAAAGAGTTCTGTTAAGTGCACATACAATGTCATAAATGGTAGGACAAAAGGAAAAGACTTTTATTGAGTGCATGATATAACATCATAAATGATGGGACGAAAAACAAACACCTGTTAAATGAATGATACAGAAGTTAACTTGAACAGGCAACCTTTTAGTTTATGGCTTAGGTGAATTTGTGACTTATGGTTAATTCTTCGGGGGAATGGTGACTCATCATGGTCAGCTAAGAAAATTTACCTTCATTGGGACATGCAAAAAAACACTTGAATGAGCATCTTGGTTCTTCTAAACTTTATCCTTTCTTGTCACTCCCACACTCAACTCATAATGGTTGTCTGTGCTTCATGAACATAGCAAGGAAGCAAAAATGTAATTGTCCAGTGATCATTGTTTTAATGTTGGAGAAAAATTTATGTGTGCTTCGTCCAAAAGATGCAAGGTATATATCACGATAGACATTTATTTTCATCACACCATGATGCTATGCCATACATTAATTTTCTTTTCTCCTATTGGCTGCAACTGTTTATAGTTTTGAGAAAACATAACATTTTATTTGGTAATCAAGTACATTTGGATGACACAGCTTCCTTGGTCCATCTATTGATTTTTAGTAATTTTGAATTGATTGTTAACGTTGATAGTCAAGGACAAGCCTTATCCACATTATCTTTTCAAATCCACCTTTTCCCTCTAATACTTATAAAGAGATAAAGTTGTTGGTAACTTGGTATAAACATGGATTATAATAAATTAGTAGTGGGTTTAAATTAGAATAAAGAAGTTGATGTGAAAGAAGCAAAATAATATAATGGGAAAGTAAAGGTTGTGGAGTAAAGGTATTATGCAGAAAACATCTAATTATGAACTTGTATGATGTTCTTTATATTTCACCTCATATAAAATTTATGAAAAGAACAAAAAAAAAGTGTATTTAGGAATCGGTTACCATGATTACAAAGAAAGGAGCCTCAATGCTTTCTTCACTTTTGAATTTCAATATAGAATATAGTTTCTCTCTCCTTGTACCAAGGACTGTTCGTGGAATGGTGGCAATACTTATACCTTTTTGGCATAACAGAACAGTGTTTTTAATAGGCACTCGAGTGAGGCGTGATGAGGATTGAGTGCCTCGCATGACCTCCAAGCGATGTGATTCATTGAAGCACTGCTTGGGCACTCGCTTGAACCCAGGTGCCGGGTGCCTCGAGTGATCGCCTGAGTGAAAGTTGTGTAGCACAAGAGATTGGAATAGAAAGGGGCCCAAGTGAGGAGGGCACTGACTTGAAGGCGAATACAATGGAATCGATTAGTGCCCGACGATGGATGGGAGGGCAGAAGACATAATCGTTCATCGGAAGAAGAAAAGCTAGGGTTTTGAAGGAAATGGAATTGGGGGACAATAGAAGTTGATCCCTTTTGAACGGACGTGAATATAAATGCAATAAGTAGGGCACTAAGTATTAAATCGCAATAAGCGGCATACTTGGTGTCAATTTTGTTGCGTCAAGACGCCAATTGACTCACCCTATCGAGTGGGATTGAGCTCAAATTATGTGTCAACTCAGGCATAGCAGTCAAAGAATCACATCGCTTGGAGCTCAACTCATATCTAGATTTGCTTGATCTAATGTCATATGGAAGATTTTGAATGGTCGAATTGGGACATGATTATATGTACATTGATATGGAATCAACCCATTTAGGTAAACCTACTGTTGCTTCTCAAGGATAATAGAGTCATTTCAAGCCAGCTAAAAACCCCATATCTGCTTTACTGCATTCCTCTCGTTGATCTTCATTTCCTGTAATATATATTTCAAGCCGGCTATATGATTTCAATTTGATGTGGCATTTTTATTTTTATCATCATATTTAGCAATCGTAATATATATTTTAATATTTTAATATATTAGGGTGCCTTGCTTCGCTCGGGCAGGCGCCTAGGTGAGTGCCTCGGGTGTTTTGAGGCCTTGGCACCTAGTGCTTTTAAAAGCACTGTGACAGAGTTCTGTGCTATGCAGGTAAATGGACCCATTTGTTTGGTGGCAAAGGCTTATTCTGGCCTGGCCATATGTCTGCATCTTTGTTGTGGATCAGCATGACTTGTGCTGATATCTTTTTGACCTGGTGTTTTCTAACTCTTCCCAATATGCACAATAATTCTTTCATCAAACTTCATCTTGGCATAGTTATTGCATACCTTAGGCATGTCTTAGATTGGGCTAGCTGGTAGGTTGATAGCCAGGTTTGATAGAATAGTTTCAGCTGGAGCTAGACATGTTAATTGCAATGTTACTTGGCATGGTTGGAGTTTTGGAGGAAGAGGAGAGCGAGGAAGAGAGACATGCAGAGTAGAGAGATGCACCGGAGTAGTTTTAGTAAGGAGCTAGACATGACAATAGAGTAGTTTTTGGTAAGATTAGGATTGTGAATGAATGATCTTTGGTTTAGCTTTCTAACAAATTGTGTATATTGTGTATAAATCTTTACTTTATGAATGCTTGGTCACCATTTTCCCTCTCAAAGATTAGATCAAGTCATTCTAAGAATATTTGTACTTTATGTCCACTCTATACTTCCAGCTTTTAGTAGCTTAGACTTGCTATTATCTTCTGTGATTCCTAAAAGGTGGATTTTGGATATTATGTTAATCATTATGAATTTTCTATGATCTTTGCTTCACTTTCATTTACTATCATGACCTAGAATTCCAATAACTACGTAAGGTTAGGAGAATGCAGAGAACTGGTTGTGCTTATCACTTTAAATAGCTGATCTACCTATGCTTATGTGTTGCAAGTACTTGCTTGACACTGGCTTGGTCCCATTGGATTAATATTTCATTCGTTGGTCCTCATTTCTGGTTTTCCTTCTCTTCTTGGGTTATCACCAGTAGAATTTTAGGTCTTTTCTTTTGTTGCTTTAATTAAAAAGTTATATCAATATGCCACAATTGTGATGTATCTTCTGGCAGGCTGATCCTCTCCATAATTTGGTTGCTTCTGGTGTTAGATTAGTCATTTCATCAAGATGTTTTGGTTAACTGTAATTTGACATTATGCAAATGTTCATAACTGTAGCTACATTTGATCGCTCTGGGAGGTACGTTATAACGGGTTCTGATGATCGACTTGTGAAGATCTGGTCAATGGAAACTGCATTTTGCCTGGCTAGCTGCCGAGGACATGAAGTGAGTCTTCATGGTTTTTCAATGTATTTTATCTTTGACTGCAAGATTTTATATTATTTTATCTTTGACTATCATTCTTTATTTTGTCTGTGTCATGAAGGGCGACATAACTGACCTGGCTGTCAGTTCAAATAATGCTGTGGTGGCATCTTCTGCAAATGACTTCATCATTAGAGTTGTCAGTTCATCTCATCATCTATTAATGTGCTGTTTATGTTGAAATTTCAGCTTGATTTGCGTGTTATCTCAAGTGTTGATAGTTTTACCTTGTCAATGCAGTGGCGTTTACCTGATGGACATCCAATATCAGTGTTGAAGGGGCATGCTGGAGCTGTGACTGCTATTGCCTTTAGTCCCAGGCCTTCGGCTGTTTACCAGCTGCTTTCGTAAGTTCTTACATTATATTGTCTACCGATTTATGCCTCTTTTGAATCTTTGGCATTTAGGATATCCAGTTATGGCCCTATAAATCTTACCTTTGTGCAACTTGCAATATGATCCTCTTGAAAATTTTAGAATTTACACTTGTGTGTTTGTTTCAAATTGCAGATTTATCTCCAAGATCCAGTTTATATTTTGCTAACTCTGTTGATGAAAACATTCCAAATTAAAATGTGAATTGAAGAATTTAAATGATTAAACTCATGTATCTATTATGATATTTTACCACCAGCAGAACCTTTATTTACTGAACAAGATAATGGCATTCTTTAGAATTGCTGGCGATAATATGGAAGTAATGTTGCAATTTTCTCAGTGAGAGCTTGGTGTAAATCAGAGCCTTCACTATAAATTGATGACAATTTTTTTTATTATAATGCCTAACTGCTTGTTTATATGAGTGATAAAAATTTGGAGCATGATGTTGAGTATTTGGAAGAGATCAAGCTCACAATATAACAATTGCTGTGGCAATGTTAGTCATCCTTCCTTGATTATTATTTTTATTCAATTAAGCTACAGGTTTCTATTTGTCCCTTAACCATAAAAGTTCTTGGGCAGTTGCTCAAATGACTACTCAAATTTTCATTTATTTTTTAAAGTGATACCATGTTTAAATCAAAATATGATATGTTTATGTTTGCATAATCTTAGCTACTTTGATAATCCCAAAAGTCGAAGGATTTACAAAAGTAAAAGTATTTTGGCCTATCAAACTTTGAATTGCTCTTTTTAAAACCTTGCTCAGTTTTGAGAAAAATAGACATTACAATTTTTCCTGATCTACTAATCTTTTCACAATTGTCTTTCGTTGGAGGATATTGATTGTGGCCCTTGCTTCAGGAAATGATTGTTGCAACTTCATTCTGGGGATCTTTTATAGGTTGGAATTATCTAGTTCAAATAGTTAGGGCTTGGCAAAATAGTTGTCGTTAAAATATTGCTCCTATCTGAAGAGGGACACTAGAGGTGGAAGATGCTTTGCAGTGGTTAAGCTAAGTGGTAAATGGATTCAAATTTGGATGGATCCCCAACTTGATCAATTGTTCAATTTCTCTTTTTAGTCTGTTTCAAGTGTACTTCCTTATCTTTTTGAGGCTTGTTCCACAGCTAACTAATTTGCTTCAACCATGCTGTGGCATGATGTTTATAACTTATGGAGCTCTAGTACTCTAAAATGGCTGTTGGACTTTCCTTGGTTTAGTGAGCTACTCTCTCTCTCTCTCTCTCTCTCCTTTTCATTTTACCTATGTCAAAGGGCTCAAATAAAGAGTTTATGGAGGTTATCTAGTTCATGGTTCGCCTTTCCGGTTTGTACCGATGTACTGACCAGCCATTAGTATGATATATACCGAATTGTACTGATGTACCAACACAAGATATAGTAGGGCATATAGACAAATTGGTATATACCACCCATACTAGTTCCCTATCGGATTGATACGTACCGCCCATACCGAGCGGTATACTATGGTACGGCAAACCTTGTTATGGTTGTAGTTATCTTTATAGCTTCTTTCCAGTAAATTTCTTAAGTAGGTAGACATTGCAGTTTAGACATGATAATTTGGAATTCTCTGTTTAAAAGGTTGTGTTATGTTGTTTGTTGCCAAAGACAGAATTTGTTTGGACAATCTTCTAGTTGAACAAGGTTGGATGGTGGGGCTAGTCATGCACTTTTCTTCTTACAATGATTTTTTACTTGGCTCCTAGGTTCTTTCTGAAGCTAAGGAGCTTCTCTCTTCAGTCCTAGTCTTCGTTGCTAATTGATTGTTTTTCAAGATCTATGGTGAGATTGGAGGTGTTATTTTGTAATTTAAGTTTGGAGAAAAAATTGGGTTGGCTCTGAAATTTATTGTGTTGG
This sequence comes from Musa acuminata AAA Group, assembly GCF_036884655.1. Taxonomy (NCBI): domain Eukaryota; kingdom Viridiplantae; phylum Streptophyta; class Magnoliopsida; order Zingiberales; family Musaceae; genus Musa; species Musa acuminata. The sequence continues at coordinate 26,468,407 of NC_088359.1, read as the reverse complement.
AAATTGTGGAAAGCCAGGAATGCTAGAATTTTGAAGAACTTGAACTCTGATCCCCTTGATATCCATAAGGAATTGGCATTTCCATTTTGCATGGAAGCTTTTATGCCAATGAAGATATTTGCTGGATTTTCTTTTAGTTCTTTTTTTTGTGGCAATGAAATTTGTTGGTTTTTTGCTTTTTTACCTTTTGTAACTTGTTCATTTACTCATGTATCAGAGTATACAGGTTTTTGCTATGTGCATTAAGACGGAAAACTATTTGTATTTTTCCCCTGAAACCTTCCTTTTTAATTTGGACCAAAAGTCATATTCTAATTTCACAATGTATTTTCTTCAGCATACAGTTTTTGAAATACCAAGTAAATGACATTGGTTAATCAAAGTGCATATATGTACGGGTACCTGTGTCAAATGTCATTGGACTTGTACATATCAGGCTGGTATGGTATTGTAACCTTCAATATGCCGACAAAAATGAATACTTAAAAATTGATTATTATTCTAGTACCCTGGTCTTTGCACTGGTATCCTATGGTGGTAATGGTCAGTAAGGTTTAAAATCCTTATCCTGTTGGTTCAGGATACTACTGGTCAGCACTCTGACATTCAGTATGTGTTGGTACCAGTAGGTACCGCCAAGCCTAGAGAGAGAGAGAAGGGATGAGGCTGAAGAGGAGGAACAGGAGAGGTGGCAATGTGGAGGTGGTGGTAAGGACAAGGAGGACTTGGATGAAGAGACAGTAGCATAAAGGAGGAGGACAAGGAGGCTGCAAAATAGGAGAAAGAGAGGATTAACAAAAAACAATTGTCAGTAGCTGTCAACAAAAAATAAAAACATAAAAAAAGGATCTGGTATCAATTCACTGTGCAGTACACCTTGGTACTGCTCGACCTATCTCAAACTGAGCCATGGCTTGCTACGTGAGCTTATCGACCAATAAGCTTAGTTTCAAACAGAGCCATGGCGAAACTATCCGGTCCTTGTACCAGTTGGCTGTTAGATCGATAAACATAAGTTTTGAAATACTTTGTCAAGGAGAACTGGACAATCATTAGATAGATGGAAAAGCAGTGATTAGTTCTGGAACAGTTTGGTGCTCTAGAATTTTTCAGAGTTTAATCATCTTGCTGCATTTTTGTTTGTCTTAGGGATTTTGAGAATATTGTTACTACAGTGAAAATTATCCTTTTCCACCACAGATTGGTATTCAATTTATTACTTTCTATTAGTGATTCCGAGTGGTATAGGTTGAGATACTAAGATATGCAATTTTAGTAATACTAGGAGTAAACTTGAGGACATAGTGAAGTAGGATGGACAAGTCTCAACAAGTAACAGTTTTTGTTATCTTGGATTGATTCAACATAATGATGGAGAAATTGATGAAGATATTTTCCATGAAGTAAAGACTAGATCGTTAAGGTGGAGAGAGGCATCAAGAGCAGCTTTGTATAATCACTGAGTACCTTTTAGATTTGAAGAATAATTCTATAAGGTAGTTGTTAAACCAGTGATACTTTATAAATTTGAGTTTTGAGTAGTTAAAAATGACATATGTTAGTATGGAAATATTAAGAAAGATAGTAAGCAAGATATTTTTGTTTAAGAATAATTAGGTGTAGTTTAGATAAAATATAAAACAAGAAAAAATCATTTAAGATAGTATGAACACACTCTAAGAAGACTTATAGATGCTAACTATAAATACAGATTTAAATACTCTTAATTTAGCTAAAAATATAATTTTTTTACATAGCTCTATGACAGCAATAAATCCATTTAAATGACCCCAAATAATTGGGATATTATGGCCTTGTTGTTGATTTTGTTATTACTTTTCGTTTTGCTTTTGGAATTATGAAGCTCCTACTTTGAGTTATACTTGAGTTAAGATTTCTATTATGGGTTAGCTTGGGATATTTGTTAAGTCATTCAGAATTAACTTTTGTAAGATCTATATCTTTTTAGATAGGATTTGATAGGTTGTATTTTCCCAGATTATTCTGGATCAAAAGAGCTAGATTGCTTATACTTTTATAAGCTTATATGGAGGCTAAGCCCATTGATCTATTAGATAGTTATGTTGAAGATTGTGAGAAAAATAATGAAAGAAAATGAAAGCCAGTCATTTTTATTCTTTTTCCTTGTAGGTTTATGTTTCTTGTTAGAAGCAATCGGTATCTCTTTTACACATTCTAAACCCTCCTGAAACTTATTCAAGTTATTCTTTTGCTAATCCTAGAATTTTCAGTTGTATCAGCCCTAGATCTTGTCTGAGCATGCACACAGTGATAATTATAGATTGGTTGCAGCTAGCTTGCCTACAATATCATGCCTTTTGATCAACCACTTTTCTCTAGTCTCATATCTATTAAAAACCTTCATAAAATTGCAGACATTACTATAGTTCATAAAAACACAAAAGTGCACTGACATCAATTCAAATCTTTCTTATATTGGTCTCGTATGCGACATTAGTTCAGCACCTTGTTTAACACTGAGATTCAGCCATAAACAATTCATAAAAGCAGCCACTAATTTCTATCAGTTTTTATTGAATTTTCCATTTCTGCGGTCGACCACATGGTACAAAATAAAAATCCATCTACCTAACATCCTAAAAGTCTTATCCCTATAAGGTTCTGCCCACCATTCATTATATGAATATTTAAAAGAAGGGGTCCAAAGTTAATGCTAACTTTGGAGAGTTACTGTACTTCCATCAGAATGCAAGAATTCTTTTTCATTTACTGGAAACCTGCAACGAGGAGGCCAAAAGGTCAAAATCCAAGGACTCCATCTATGAGTGTGAATGAGAGAATTGAAGTCTAAAATTCATGTGAAGTAGATAATATGCTTGTCCCTAGTGTTTTAGGTGACTTTAAAAAAAAATTTGTTTTTCTTTTAATTTAGTTCCTCTTGTTGCTTGAGTTTTATAATAAGTTAATAAGTTATTAAGTTTCAGAACTTTTATAAGTTAATAATAAGTTAATAAGTTTCGGAACTTTTATAAGTTAATAATAAGTTAATAATAAGTTATTAAGTTTCAGAACTTTTATAAGTTTATAAGTTTTATAATAAGTTAATAAGTTGCTTGTGGATCTAAGTTAATAATTTTCAGAACTTTTATAATTGTTTTTTGCCAATATGTTTTCATTTTCACTTTTGCTTAATCGTAAAATGATTTATTTGAATCTATTAGCTGGGGCTTTTGAATCTCTTATGCACCTGAAACGTTATTTTTGTCATAGAAATTATATAGTTGTACTCTTTTCTCTTTTCCAATATTGCATGTTCTTTTGTTATTAGCAATGATTCTGATTGAACAGATCGTCTGATGATGGTACATGCCGTATCTGGGATGCCAGGCAGTCACTTGCCAAGCCACGAATTTACATCCCAAAGCCTCCAGATTCTTTAACTGGTTAGTTTGTGATTATTTTTTTGAAAAATATGTTATGTTGCTCAACTTTGAGATTTGAAGTTACAATTGATGAAACAAATGCCAGGAAAGGGCACTGATCCTTCTAGTGCTGGTCAACAAACACGTCAAATCTTGTGTTGTGCATTTAATGCTAATGGAACCGTATTTGTCACTGGTAGCTCAGATACATATGCCCGGGTAAATCTTGTGGCTCGTGTACATTATCTAAAGATTGGTTTTAAAAATTATGTTGCCAAAGAGTTCTGATATATGACACCTTATGTGCAAGTTGTTTCTCAGGTATGGAATGCTTGTAAGAGCAACACTGATGATTCTGAACAACCAAATCATGAAATGGACCTTCTATCTGGTCACGAGAATGATGTCAATTATGTGCAATTCAGGTGAGTTTATTTGGTTAAAATGTGTTTATATTGCTAGCTGTTCTGATCATGGTTTGTTTCTCTTCAATCAGTGGCTGTGCTGTGGGGTCTAGATCTTCGATAGCTGATGCTTTGAAGGAAGACAGTCTTCCTAAGTTCAAGAATTCCTGGTTGGTTTATGTTGTTTCTTTCCACTGTCATTTAATTTGTTCTGTAAAGCAATATTCTTAGTGGATTGTGAATCTTAGGAGCTAGAACAGATATGCCAATTAAGTCTTGCTATCAATATTAACTTGAAGTTCTTTTTGCTGCAGGTTCACTCATGATAATATTGTTACCTGTTCTCGTGATGGCAGTGCAATTATTTGGATTCCAAGATCTAGACGATCTCATGTGAGAAAATCTCAATTTTATCATTTTTTGTCTCCAAATTTTTTTGTATACTATTTGGTCAACTTGTTTTATATTGCAATAAGGAAAAGATGCTTATTAGTGTTATGTTTGGTCTGAGACGTTATTTATCAATGTTTTTTTCTCTATTTCTTGGGTAATGTCTTCTGGATTTCTTATTTCTCCTGTAGATAACAGAATTGGTACATTTGTCTTTTTTCTCAATTTTGTACTAGATCATAAGATATTTCTGACAACAGGTTCAGTTTTAGCTATTGGAGTTCTGATTTAAAATTTTGACTTTCAGCCCAAGTTTGGAGTTTTCAGACAATGAAATTAGTAAGAAGAAAATGAGATATATGAGGAAATAAATAAAACATTTTTGACTAATTGAAGTAAGCCAATTTCATATAAAAAGAAAATACAAGCTTGACATCTAATCTTTTAATCAACTATGATTGTATCATTAGTATGTAATTAGAGCATGTAATATAGTATAGAAGTAGATCTTGTTCAAATATCAAGGTTGAAGCTTTCAGAAGAATAAATGAAGGATTTGTTGACTAGTCATCTTGGTCCTATTTTACATCAGAAAATGCAATTTTGTAGGGATCGGTTAGTACCAACTGGTATTTACTAGTCTAGGTGTAAAATAGGATGTGCACCATGCCTTTTTGGAATGGTGCGATTCGGTTTACATATATGTACATATTTAAAACCCTGTGTTTAGGGTGTCTCATGCATTGCAAACATGTGAATCGAGAGTTGCTTGCCCATCATTGCCCACCACTAGAACGATACTTCTTTGCCTCCTTGCTTTACATATTTAGCAAGTTACTCAACTTAAATATTTATCTATTTAGCAAGACTCCTGATGCCCCTCATCATTATGACCATCTTGTTTTTACTCTATGAGTAATATCTTCATCAATCTCTTTATCTTGTTAAATAATTGATCCAATATACCTAAAACTTTTACTTAAAGAGATTTCTTGTTTATTCAATTTAACTATATTCTTTTGTCTATTTCTAGAATCATTAAGATTACATTTTATATAATCAGTTTTAGTACTACTTAATCTAAAACTTTTAGTTTCTAAGGTTTACCTCCGTAGCTTAAGTTTATAATTAATTCCACTTAGGTTCTTATCAACTAAGATAATATCATCAGTAAATAACATATATCAAGGAGGTCTATCATGTAAGTAACCAATAAATTCATCTATTTTCAATGTGAAAAGATAGGGACTTAATGTGAATCCTTGGTGTAATCCTATGCTAATAGGAAGCTTTCTAAACACATTTCATATAGTTCTAACATCAGTAGTTACATTATCATACATATCTTTAATAACATCAATATAATTAATGGATACACCTTTCTTCTCTAAAACCCACCATAATAAATCTCTATGAACTCTTTCATAGGCTTTTTCTAAATTAATAAAAATCATATGCAAGTCTTTCTTTTTCTCTCTATACTTTTTAATTAATTGTCTTAATAAATAAATAGTTTCTATTGTTGATCTTCCTTATATAAAACGAAATTGACTTTCAGAAATATTTGTTTCAAGCCTTATCCTACTTTCGGCAACTCTTTCCCAAAGTTTCATAGTATAGCTTATGATTTTAATTCCTCTAAAATTTGAATAATTTTGAATGTCACTCCTATTTTTATAAATTAGCACTAAAAAACTCTTTCTACATTCATTAAACATCCTTTTGAATTTTATAATTTTGTTAAATAAGTTAATTAACTAAGCTACTCCCTTATCCCCTAAATTTTTTCAAACTTCAATAGGCATACCATCAGACCCCGCACTCTTAGTTATTTTCATCTTCTTTAATGCGTCTTTTGCTTTATTAGCTTTAATTTTATGAATAAATGAATGATTATTAAATCTACCACTATTATTTATCATTAAATCAAAGTCCTATGTGGAATATTCATTAAATAATTTATAAAAATATTTTTTTTATCTTTCCATAATCTTATTATCATTAACCAATATGTTTTGATATTCATTTTTAATGCATCTAATATTACCTAAATCTTTGCCCTTTTATAGCTTTAGCAATTTGATATATATCATTTTTCACCATCTTTAGTACCTAATTTATTATAAAAATTATCATATCTTGCCATACTAATCGCTTTTTTAGCCTCTTTTTTAGATTCTTTATATCTTTTAAATTTTTTTTCTCATTTTTATAATTCTGTCAATCTTTAAAACACAATCTTTTAGTAAAAATTATTTTTTGAACTTCCTCGTACTACCATCAACTATCTCTTAAGGTTACATCTGTACCTTTAGTTTCACTTATAATCTCTTTGGTTAAACTCCTAATTTTATTAGCTATTGTAGTCCAAATAATATTAATATTATCCTCATCAATGTTCCAAGTCACTTCCCTTTCCATCATATTTTTAAAAGTGTTTATATTATCATCTTTAAAACTCCATCTAGTTCTAGTAATTTTATATTATCTTTTTTTTTATTTTCTATAGTAAATATCTAATATCATCAACCTATCATGATTCGTCAAACTTTCGTCAGGTATAACTTTATAATTTTTACAAATAATCTTATCTACCTTTCTAGTGAGAAAAAAATCTATTTGACTACAATTGTGACCACTCTTATAAATAATTAAATGTTAATCTATCTTCTTAAAATAAGTATTTATAATTATAAGATCATATGAAGTTGCAAAATTCAAAATCCGACCATCATCTTCATTTCTCTCCCCATAACCAAAGCCCCATGTTATATACATCATATGTTTTCCCTATATGACCACTTAAATCTCCTCCAATTATAAGTTTTTTGGTTATAGACATTTCTCGAATGATATCATCTAAGCTTTTCCAAAATTTTCTTTTTGTTTGGTCGTCCAATCCTACTTGAGAGGCATAAACACTAATGACGTTTAAAAGATCTTGTTGTTTCAGAAATTTTAAAATTATAATTCTATCTCCAAATCTTTTTATATTTACAACAGTGTTTTTAAGATCTTTATCAACAATAATTCCTACGCCATTTCTGTGTTTAACTTTTTTAATATATCAAATTTTAAATCCAGTACTATCAATCTCTCTAATTTTTTTTCTTACCCACTTAATCTCTTATAAATAAATAATATTTATTCTTCTTCTGGTCATAGTGTCTGTCGATTCTAATCCCTTATTTGAAAGTGTTCCTATATTTCAAGAAGCTAACCTAACTCTCTATTCATGGACTAACTTCTTTACTCTCGTTGGTCCAAAACAATGAGAGAACCCTTACCTACTTGCAACCACATCCGGGCGCTAATGTGATGGACTGCTTTCGGGCGATCTCCTAGCCCACTGTTTGCAATTCGAGACACCTAGGTGGTGAAGGTGCCTTGCATCATTTTCGGATGACGACCTAGCTCTATACTGAAATCGGTTAAGATCTATGTTCATGAAATCTGACATGGTTTTACGTTGGTTATTAGTGACTCAACACAACCCTCGACCTTTTTCATCTGGGCTTGGAACTAGCATTGGCAATGTTAGGAAAGAAGTTAAAATATTCGAGGGAAACCCCCAGAATTGAGTCAATACCATATTGGTGAAAACTGACTTGAAATGTAAAAAAACATTTGTTTTTGGCATGATTGGTCAAGTTTGTCAAAATTAGCTAAAAATAATTGAAAACACATGTTTTTGACTATGATGTATCTGAAGTTCAGATGCCAAGAGTGTCAAAGATGCTGGTTGCTGCTGGGCACGAGTGTGGAGATGCCAAGAGTAGGTGTCATTCTTACAGGAGAGGGGAGCATCATGTGAGGTTATCTCGTGCATATAGAGGGCTATTAGAGGTGGCACTAAAGAGAGGGTGTTGTAGTGTCAGAGAAGTGTAGCTCGTCAGAAAGAGGGGAAGGAAGCTAAAATGGGTAACAATTTGGGGCGGGGGTTTTGAGGTCCAGGGTTTGGGGGTGAATTATGAGGGGAGGTTTTAAACCTTAATTAATTGATTGAGCCAAACCATTTGGCTCATATAGGGAATTGAGCTCAATGTGCATGGACTATAATTAATAGATCGAACCAAACTGTTCGGTTCATTTAGGATTGGATCAAATCCCTTAAAATTGGACCCATGTGCCTGAGTCAACCTAGGTGTGTGCCTTGGCCACCCAGCGGCCTGGCCCATGTGCTCACCTAGGCTGGTGCCAAATTGAGGCGCTCGGGCCTCACCTGACCTCACTCGAGGGCCTATCAACATCACTAATCTGAACTGGCCTAAATTTTTGGATTTTCATTGAAAGTGGTTTAAATGGATATTTTGCGGCAGACTTTGACCATACAAAATCACTAAAGTTAACCTGATAGATCTTGTATGTATGAAGTAGAAGGATGTTTACCTATGTCTATGTTAACCTAATCTACATGATGTATACTTAGTGTAGTGATTTGTGAGTGCTTGCCATAAGTAGGTCACAAAAATGGGACAAATAAGAAATTGTAGAAAACGAATTTTATATTAGACTCCATTTGCATACTGGGCGTAAGGTTCTTGTGCTTTTCAATAGAAAACTTACTACTGCATGATATCATACTTAGTATAAACATGAGAGCAAGGATTGCCATTTTGTGTACCTGGCTCGTTTTGGAGATATGTTGTTGGATCAGTATGTATCGGTCAGTAATGGTGTACTAACCCATGGTACATCGGTATTTACTAGTGCTTTGGCAAGAAAATGAGGGAGAAGAGGAAGGGGCGATTGAAGAGGAAGGAAAAAAGAGGAGAAGCAGCAGCGGTATCGACATTGAATGTGAGACGAGGGCTCATGTTAATTTCTATTTTAGGATTTTTCTGGTCAAGTTGGACAGGTTCCACCATGATTTTTTATTTTTTAAAATTATTTTTATTAAACTGGATTGGACCATCCGGAATGGGGTTGGTTTCTGTACTGGCCAATGCCCAGACCAGTACATATCACCTGTTTCATACCATATCGAGTGGTATAGCAGTGATTGCATGAGTGTATATTCTGCTTTAGTTTCTTTGCACTCTTTGTATATAGCTTTATTAACTATATTTTGGTAAGATATAGTGTGCATGCGTGCAAGCGTAGGTGCATGACAAACCAGCAGAAGTGCAATTATGTAAGTTGAGAGAGAGTCAGATTACCAAGTACTGTTGGACAATAGGTGTGGCAATCATGTGGGGATTGAAATAATATCTGATTTCAGGTTTGAATTGAGAAAACATCATTGTAAGGATAAGTAGGAAGAGAAAATTAGGTTATTCAGAACTTGTAATTAGTTTATTCTTAGCATGACTAAAAATTGTAGGTAATCATGATTAAATATGATTGATTCTATTAACAAAGTTGCTCTTCTTCTAATTACTCTATGGTTTTCTCTTTCTTTTTTTTTTAAGCCCTTTCTAATTGTTTTCAGTTCCTTTTTATTTATGTTAGGGGAAAGTTGGCCGGTGGACTCGTGCTTATCATCTTAAAGTTCCTCCCCCGCCTATGCCTCCACAACCTCCACGTGGCGGTCCACGTCAGAGATATCAACCAACTCCTCGTGGTGTTAACATGATAGTTTGGAGTTTGGATAACCGATTTGTGCTTGCTGCAATCATGGGTTTGTTCTATTTTTTTCTTGTTTCTTAAGGATTTACATGTTTTTAGTGCTATATTAACTTAAATTCTCTCTGATGTGAACCATTTGTAGATTTGTTTCTATGTTTAGAAAATTGGGACTCGTTCTAGGCCCATGCAGGTATGTACTTGGATGGTATGCGATGTAATGGCGGATGGCCTTTTTAACATGCTACGGCCTGGCCTATGGCAGTATGTGAGGGGCATGCACACCTAACTCATCACACACATGACATGTTATAGTGTTGTAGTACTCGAATCTCCTAGTCAGCCAATACTAGATTTTAGGCACTGTTTTAGGACAATATAGGTTTAGAGAAAAAAGCTTGTCAACAGGTATGGAGTTAAGGATGATCTTTGCATCTCTCAATTCATGTAAATTTGAATTTATAACTTTGTCATGTTTAACTCAATTAATCCTGATCCAATATGAATTTGAAACATTTTTTATGTGATTTTTGTTATCTAAGAAATTGATGGTGGGTACTTCGTTGATGGCTATTAATACTGATTATGTTGTGTCACATGTTGGTCTTGATGTGCTTTACTTTTAGTTAATAAAAGACATTAGGAGTTTAATATGTTTAAATGCTTCTTATTTGATTTTGTTGGTATTTTGTTGCTCTGTATTACACATTTTGATAGATGTTATATATTTCTTGATAGCCTGGTAGTTTTCGTTTCATGGCAATCATGTCAGTGTTTTCTCATCTGTGTAGTATGGTTCTGAAATGCTACATATTTGTCCTGGGGTTCCCCACTGGATTTACATTTTACCATTCTGAATCTGCCTTGTTGGATTAAAATACTATTGCTGTTTTGTTTCTAAATGTAAATTACTTTCTTCAGATTGCAGAATATGTGTTTGGAATGCTTCTGATGGCAGCCTGGTTCATTCATTAATTGGTCACCAGGAATCTGTACGTACCAAGTATTATCTTTTTTTGGATATGTATTCTTGACCATTCTAGATTTGATGTTGGTTATGACGAATTGCTTAGAATAATGTGTAACATTCATATGGAATTGAGCTATGGTGTCCAGCATATGTTGGAATGAGAATTGAAAAGATTTGGTCCCTTGTTATATAAACTTTCATAGTAAGGCTAATATTTGCTAGCCATGGGTGCCCAGCAAGCCAATCACGTGAGTAATGACACGTGTGACTTGATACAGAATCTTTTTTGCTTATTATATTTTGACATATATCACTTTATAACTATTGTATATATGCATATAAATATTGTGATGTCCTTGGATTTGTACAATGAGAATCGGATCGTGATGAGATCACGAAAATGAGATCGATTCACCTTTAAACACATATCCTAAATAATCCCGGTCATAGGTTACTCGAGAGGGACATCGTGATAATCGGACAGACTGATGTGCTGTATACCCGTCCATATGATGGATGCAGCGGGTCTCATAGCTGCTCGTGTAGGGACACTAGGGATACAGTACAGGTGCTCATTGGAGAATGAGTTCACTGATTGATCCGCTTACGGAATGCTGGATGGTTGATGATGCCTTATTATCAGACAGCGATTCCGTAGTCCTAGTGGTATATCTGGTCCTTAGACTTGAGACACCAAGGATGTCATGTATGAGTGCCCCACTCTTTGATACCAGACTTATAGGTTTGGCTGTCTCAGATCTAGTACAGCTGGTCATTAGGAGTGGTAGTCGACCTTACGAGGGCTATTGAGTGTCGATAGAGGATCATCCACTCTCGGCATCATGAGAGGAATATCCTATGTGTTCTTGCTCAGACAAATCCCTGGCCAGGGTCATTCAGGTTGAGAGAGAAAGAGTTCTCCGGGAGAATCCGATTAGAGCGAGACTCGAGAAGAAACCGTATGGGTCTGACAGCACAATGCTCGATATACGATCTCTAGGATATTAGATGGATGAGGGACTATAGGTACACGATAACTGAAGACAGACAGGTCCAATGGATTGGATTCCTCTGTATCGTCTGGGGACTACGGCATAGTGGCCTAGTACGTCCGTAGTCGATGAGTCAAGTGAATTATTACAGAGATAATAATTCACTGAGTTAGAAGGAGTTCTGACAGGTATGACTCACGGCCAGCTCGATATTGGGCCTAGAGGGTCACACACATATGGTAGGCATTACGATGAGTAGAGGTTCGGATATGAGATATCCGACGGAGCCCTTGTCTTATTGGATATCCAATAAGCCCCTGAATTATTGGATCCCATGGACGAGATCCAATAAGAGCCCATGAGAGATTATTGGATAGAGATCCACTAATCTAAAAGGCTTGGGTTATTGGATGCAGATCCAATACCCACTAGGCGAGGATCCATTAGGGTTTGACAGGGGACCTCTATAAATAGGAGGGATTCAGAGCCTCATAGGCTAGAGCCTTTGCTTGCCTCTCCTATTCTCCTTCCCCTCTCCACCTCAGAGTAGGCCTGGAGTTTTGAGGAGCGTCGTCGTAGCCCTGCTGTGTGGATCACCGCTAGAGCGGAGGACGCTTGACCTCCTTCACCCTCTCCTAAGGATCTGTAAGGAAACAAGGATATACGATCTATACGCAGTCTTTTCAGTTTCGCGGATTTTGCGCATCAATCTTCGCACGACGACGAACATCTCTTTGGGAATCGGGGATTTCGTTTTTCTTGTTCTTACGCTGCGCATGTGATGTCGCCCCCAAAGATTTTCCCAATAATATTTTCCCTTACAAGTTTGACCATAGTTGGTTCATAGTGAATTTCCAAGAAATTTCTCTTTTTATCCTATTAGAATCATAAAGATATTCTGGTGCAATTGGAATAACATGTAGATTTTATCTTTTTGTGGAAAGGTGCCCAAAGAGTTCTATTGATAGTTTCTTTTATTGTCAAAAGTAGTGAGGTTAATAATGATACACTTTTTGCCTAAGCTGTTTTTCTGCATGATAATGTCAATGCAACAGATTGATGTTCATTACCATCACTTTAAGAGTGAGACATTGGAATATCACTGATGGTCTAATAATGATGAGTATCTTTCAACATATATACCCTTGAAGATAATATGATGTGTTTATATGTGACGCTGTCATGTTTTCTGGTCTTACATGTTATCCGTATATTTCCTATTTTTCCTAGGATCTATGGTTCAATTAGATAAGCATGATTGATTCACTTGTGTTCATTAAGTGGTCCTTTTTATTTGTATAGCCTATAAATCCTAGGACCTGTATCTTTGCTACACAAATTTGAGAATCATCCTCAATCTGACAGAATATCACTTGATAACTGATGCAGTAGCAAGTGAATCTCTGAAGGATTTCTTAGATTTGTGCACACTGGCCATATGTCAACCAAATGTTTGGATTTTAGTATTCATTATATATTTCACCTTTTCAGATCCTACTTGTTGAGCTGGGATTCCTTGTTTTTTTCCCTATGTGAAGCATGGAAAGGAACATGAGACATGAACAAGACATGATGTTCATATGCTTAAACTGCTAATTTATGAAAAATATGACAGGGCACGCCATGGACATGACATAAGCGATATATTAGCATCTATATATCACCTAATATTAGATGTAGATACATTTTTTTAAAAATGGTTTTTATTATCATTACAATGGAATGTAACTTATAAGAAGCATAACTGTCATCAGCTGAATGCTTCAAACACAATTAGAAAACATTGAGATAATTAAAGTCATACTAAATTTCAATTGTAAGTGTATGAAGATATGTAAATGTATAAACAATACATTTTATATCATAGTGTCTGAAGTATCCAGCCTGCCATTGGAATGATTCGTCAAAAGTCAATGTTGGATGTAGACACAATGTAGACGTGGCAAGCATTTTGAAGTGTATGATTGGTAGATTTCTCACGTATACAAAAGTCTTAGAGATTGAATTGAAACTTAAGTTGTTACTTTAATGCTGCTGAAATATGAAATGTATTTTAATTTCGATTGTATCAACCAATGTAGACTGTGAATTTATTGGTTTCACAATCAATTGGTATGCAGCAGATTGGCAAATTTTGCCTAGTCCGAGCCCAGACTGCGCTTACCAGCTGGTAAGCTCATCACAATGGGCTTATGGGGTGGTAATTTGACCAAAACCAAGTTGTACTTGGCGATAAATGTACTTCATGGAATCAATACTGGGTTATTTTTTCTTGTTTTAACGAAACTGTAGAATGGTCACAAAGGTACCTGTTAAAAGCTGCCAACACTAACTGTTGTCTTCTCTCTCTCCCTTCCTCTATCTTATGAGGATTAAGCTAATCAAAACCAAGCTGTACTAGGTGATAGGCTCAGCGAACTTGATTTCATCCAACCAGTTCCTATCAGTCTGGGCATGAATTGGGATGTTGGTCAACCCTTTTCGGGGAATTCAGTCTGGTTTATTTATTTAACTGTTTAAACCCTACCTCTTAGGGTTTCCACTCATGCGGAGTCACAGAAATTCACCATTCGCACCGTCGCTGGTGGCATAAACTGTTTTAAGGTACCTGTCTGGCCATGAGCCAGCATGAATCTGGTACCAAAATTGCAATCATTGGATGAGCATACCACCCAGGGTTACCAGATATCTTTTTATAATTTTCTTGTTTCTGTAAAGTAGTTGTGTTGACAACCCCTCATGCCTTCTCTTTTCCTTCTCTATTGCATCCTCTTCTGCTTCTCCTTCTTGTGGCCATCACATCATCCTCTTCCTCCTATGCCTCCTTCAATGTGTCACCACCTCCTCATCCATGAGGAGCCACCTCCTACTTCCTGAACATGTTCTCGCCCATCTACCACCTACTCCTCATCCTTCCCTTTGGTCTCTCCCTTTCTCTCTAATTTGAGCGGTACCGGCCAGTTGAAACACTGAGATCCTGGTTGGACATCAGCACCGGACCAAGATTAATCCTTGGTGATGCTAATATATGAAATATTCTTACAGGTGTTCCAAGTGTATAGAGTGTTTTGTTTTACCCTCAGATAGTATCTTCTCTCTGCTTCAGTTATCACTATAAATTGATATTAATAAATAATGCATATGAGACTGTTCTAAGCACTCATCAACCATGTTTTGAAGGATAAGATGGTTTCTGCTTGTATCACTATAGTGTACCTGAAAACCCTGACAAATTGGGAATTAGCTTGGATCTTGATGTGAAACCTGTTGAAAGTAGCTAGAATTGGCTTATCTTAGGTTGGTCCATCTTATTATTTTGCCTGATTCTGATTCATAAGTCTGTTCCTGAACCCTTCTGGTCCAACTCTTTGAAACTTTGCTGGAAAAATATGCACAGTAAAGAGTTTGGATCTTACGAATGATTTTGCTGGTTTCTAGTGATACTGTATTTTCCTGAAAAATTATTGATTTTCCAATAACTTGACCAATTAATTCCCATTCTTTCATTTTCTTAACTAAATTTTCTCACGTTGACACAAGTCTGATCTTGAATGCAGAAACTTTTTGATTGGGTTCTCCAACAGTAAATGATCTTACAAAAATTTTCTGCCCATTTACTCTAGTTGAAAATGTCAAGGTTGTTTTGTTAATATTATTTTTTATTTAATTTAAGTACTGAGTTTTTACAGTTCTTTCTATTGCTTACAGTCAACACTGTTGTTGAAAATATGTTTTTGTATGAGATTATGCTTCCATACATATATTTTCATTTAAATTTGATGAAATTACTATTATTTGTAACCTTTGAACTAGATCACCATTATCTGTAATTTATATGGTGAAGTTTTTGTGATCTCATGGATATTTGTCTTTTAAAAGATGTGTTATAATATAACTGTTGTTTGATTACAGACATTTGTTCTGGATGTCCATCCTTTCAACCCACGGATAGCTATGAGTGCTGGCTACGATGGGAAAATGATTATTTGGGATGTAAGGCTCTGATAATTTTCCATAATGTAGATTAGTTTTCATGTGTATACATGTGCATTAAGACTTTCTGATTGGTGCTTCCAGATATGGAAGGGCAAGCCTGTACGGATTTATGAAACTGGCCATTATAAGTTGGTTGATGGTAAATTTTCACCGTAAGTCAGCTAAAATAGCTTCACAGTAGTTTGTTGTCTATGCTAATTTTAGATTCTTGAGCCGTTTAATCTCATTTGTTTTTCAACTGTCCATATCTAAATTATTGCTTGCAATGCTTGCTTAAACATACTGCAAAGCTGGTAATTTCTTTCCCCATCTTCTGGTGCCCTTTTTATATTAACATTTACTGGTGATAAATTACATTATTGGACTTTTTGTATCACTAGATAAGATTGGGATTTGTGCTGAGGTATGCCAAAATGATGATCTATTTTTTTGTTACATTTATTGTGTTGCAGGATTATGAAAACTATGGCTTGTTTGATTAGTGTCTCTAGTGATTTTTATTCGCTACTTATAAGTAAACAAAAATTTTAACATAATTTATTATTATTAAATTGGATGCACTTGTCTTTGTTGGAGAGATGTCAGCACATGATTGTTTTTGCTTCCTAGTGTAAACTTTATGCCAAGAAGAACATCTATTGGAAAGAGAAGGGGGGAGACCTAAGGGCATAAGATGGATATCACACTACTGCACATATCTTTGTAAGCTGGAGCAGAATTGATGGTGTGCCATCTGTTGTCCAAGCTGTGGAGTTTATGACGTAATCAGGCTCACCTCCAATTTCGTGTTGACTAGGATATGTGATTTGTAATGATTACCTGAGCAGTTATCATTATCCTGTGCTTTGGTTTGTGATGGAGAACCCAGCTTGGGGATACAGAGGCATGCAGTTACAAAGCCGAGTTTACATTATTTTTATGTTCCCTTCACAGATAATGAAAGTGGAAAGAGTTAGAGTGGAGTATATTTACTGTTGCAGCAGTTGCAGCATTCAAAACTAGGTTGGATCACTTCAAAAGCAGCTCACTTAGGTCCAATTGATTACTATATGATAGTATGGCTCAATGATTTAAAAAGCGCTCGGCGTCAAGGTCCAAAAACACCCGAGGTGCTAGGCGCTCGCCCGAGCGAAATGAGGCGCTAAAATATAACAATATATAATATAATTAATAAATATAATTATTTAAATAAAAATATGATATGAAATTAATAAAATCTTACAAAATCATAATATCACATTAACAATAAGTCTCAAAATTCAAAACAATAACAATAATTTTAAATAAATAAAAATTAGCAGTATTAAAATCAAAATAATATATTATTAATATAATAAATAAAAAATATTGTTACTTGTATATAGTTGATAGTATATTGTTATACTGTTAATATACTGTTAACAGTATACTATCGAGTCGATGTGAGAAGACTAAGTAAGAGTAAGACAGTAGCGGCGAGCAGCAAGTAGCGGCTGTGGGAGCGGTGACAGTGGCAAGCTACAGCAGCAGCGGCGAGCAGCGATAGTGGCAGCAGTAGTGAGAGTGCAGCGTAAGAGTAAGACCGATGTTGCTAACTGAGAGCAACGACAGCGGTAGCAGCGAGCAACGGGAGCGGGAGCGGCGAGCAGCAACAGCAGCGGCGAGCAACGATAGTGGCAGCGACAACATAGAGGAAATGTTGGCGGCAGAATCGCGAGCAGGGTTAGGGTTGGGGAAGTCGTGAGAGGGATGCTGGGAGGCTGATATCGGTGCTTTAGTTGGTTCTATTGAACCAACTAAAGCATCGGGATCGCCTGGTTTGACCCGGGCGCTCGCCCGAGCCCAGGTGTCAGGCGCTTCAGGCGAGCGCCCAAGCGGCGCCTCTTTGAAGCGCGCCACCTAGACATGAAGTGAGGCGCTCGGGCCTCGCCTCGCCCGAGCACCTAGGCGAACGCCCGAGCGCCTATTGAAATCATTGGTATGGCTGGTTAAATCTAGGCTTGTCTTGTGGAGAGACATCTGAAATCGAGAATGACACTTGATCACTTTAAGATCAACTGGCCCAGGTCCAATAAGTCACTGCATGATACTATGCTTGAGCACTTTTGACAGCTAGGTTTTGTCACTGTGCAGAGAGACATCTGAAATAGAGAGTCTAGTGGAAGGCAAAAGAGGAGGCAATTACCCTCAGGAGGTGATAACAACATGGTGAGAGTACGTTAGAGGGGGCATAGGAGGCAACAATGGTGTAGCAGGGCAGAGGAGGCGGTAGTGATGTGACGAGAAGGAATAAGAGGCAAAGGAAGAGAGGGAGAGCGAGAGTCCGTAAGAGAAGGAATGCATGATAGGAGAGAAAGAAATAAAAAGGAAAAATACAATCGTCAAAGGTTATCAAAAAATGAAATAAAAATTAAGGGCACTTGACTATAGTCATATTTCCCAGTTCAGCCGATCCCTGGAGTTAAAACTTGGTGTTTTGCACAACAAGGTAAGTTACCAGATGATAAGCTTAATATGAACTGAAATCGGGTGAAAACTGGTGATCCGCTTTATCGATTCACAGTCAAACAAGTAAATACTGGCCTCTGCCAACTATTGTGGCCAGTTTTTTAAACCTTGCTTTTAACTTTTAACTATATGGGGTTTGCCTATATGGATCTATTTTTGCCATTGAACGCTGTATAAAGGAACATCTTTAATTAAACTAAGCACTAAAACCTCTTTTTATTGTTTCAAGGAATGTATTTTTTGGGTTTCTCTTTCTCTCTCTCTCTCTCTCTCTCTCTCCTTGCACGAGGAATTCTAATCAACTCCAAGCATTAAAACTTGGTGAATTTGTATTCATTGAAAGATAAGCAGTAAGTTTAGTCTTAAAACGAGGATAAGATGTTCAAATCTGAAATATCAGGAACTAGTAAATATAAGGCTCTCTAAATTGGCAGGAACAAGTAAATCGAAGGCCAAGTTCCTTATGCAAGAGGTCTCAACCAAGGACTTCTTTGGTAGTTAAGATGCTTAAATGGCAAGATTCTGCCAAGTTGTCACGAACGGTCGTCGCGCACCCGCAACAACTCCGTTCAACGAACCGTTCGTCGCTAACACCCGCATGTACAGCTGCTTGGCAGCATGTTTTCTTATGGTTTTGGGTCATTTTGCTTGTAAATATGTAAGTTCGAACAAGCTGCAGCGTTGCAAAGCGACCGTTCACCGAACCAAGCAAAACAGCCCCAAAACAGCTCCGTTTTCGCGTGCCGCGGGAGGTGAGCAGAGAGCTGCCTCCGCTCACCAAAATGTCAGCCAGCTCAGACCCCAGGAACCCCCCGGGTGGCACATGGCTGGATGGGGCTTCGGTTATATACCGGGCGTTGAACACTCTTTCGCAAGTTCGCACGTGACCTTTAAGGAACTTGGTTTTGCGCCCGGGACCAGGTGAGCGGCTGTTTGTGGGCTTGCAGCTGTTCGTTCATCCTTGAAAGCCTTGTTTTTCTCCCTCTCCCTCTTTTCTCTTGTGCACATAAGGTGTTCGACGAATTGCTTGTAAAGTTTTTCTTTTCGCGAGACTTCGGGACTTGTCCGTTGCTCGTTCTTTCGATCTAACTCTCTTTCTCTTTTACAGGTCCTTCGGGACCTGCGAGAGGTTACAAAGTGGGCTGATCCTTGCGGAGCAAGATCGCAAGGGCGCGACTTAGGCAACGCAAGCTAAGTTCGCGTCTTTGCCACAAGGGTGACTCGCGACTTAGGCAACGCAAGCCAAGTTCGCGTCGGTTGGCCGCAAGGGTGCCGCACGCCTTAGGCAATTCCAGCTAAGGTCGTGACAAAGTGGGGGAGCCTAAGGCACTAAAATTGGGTCTTCCAAATCCCTTTCTATAGGAAGCAACATTTTTCACCGCATATGCATGTTCCAAAAACAAGGGGACAATTTAATTAGTAAGCAACCGGAAAGGTGTTGGGCAATAAGTGGTGGATAGAGGAAGAATCCAAGATATAGGATTAAAAATTGTGCAAGGTTAACTTTTTCTCAAGATACTCTTCTCTTAAGCCAGTTGCCACATTATTATTGAGGTTGGTTAGAGTATATATATCCAAGGTTTGTCGTACCGTAGCATACCACTCAGTACGAGCAGTATGTACCGTGGAATACCACTCGTACCGTGGCATTATCTGTCGGTACTCCCCCTTTATACCATGTGTTAGTGTATCGGTACATACGATACCGACGGTCAATCGATACACTGGTACGGACCGATAAGGCGAACCGTGCATATATCAATCAAATCCTACCAGTGGGGTAACATATACTCATCTTTTCTAGCAGAGATCCATTAGGGAACAACTAGCAAAAGAATCTGTCAAGTTAACAATCAAATATGATCAATTATGCAGCACATGCCTGCTTGATAAATTTAAAGTAACAAACCGTCCTACCAAAGAGTCTAGCTTTAATTTAGTGATCTCAAATTAGACTAAAAAGACCAGCTGAATACTTAATGTATCATGTGGACAAACCCCACATCTTGGTGATCAAAATTGATGTGCTTATTAAACCATATATTGCATTGGTTCTCATGGTTCTGCCATTGAGGGAAAAATTAAAGATATAAGGCAGCATTGTCATAATATTTATAACACTTGGTTATTCTACTAGATAGCCAATTAGTGTCGTATCCTTTTCAATACATTAGAACTGAATGTTGCGGATTTTTTGGGCCTATATATAGCTATATCTCATCATCTTTCAAGTATCTTTATAATTATAGGTTTCATAGGCAGCCACTCATGTTTACTTTGGTTTATGATATCTTTGAGTCTTGTAAATGTAAATATGATTGCTTTATGAACCTAAGAATTGAATTTGAATTTGATTGTGAAATGCTTCTGTTATCATGATGCTGCACTTTTTGTTTTCTTGATGCCCAACTAAGATTGTGTATGTATCTATTATATGTTCTTGGTGATCTTGTGATCAGTTGGTTCTTACCTTGCTGCTGAAATTGTAATTTGGATCTCTTATCTTCTGCTGCCCATTATTAGGGACGGGACTTCAGTTATTCTCTCAGATGAAGTTGGACAAATATTTATAGTGGCAACAGGGCAAGGAGACTCTCAGAGAGATGCACAATATGATCAGGTGTGCATCATTGATTAGCTCACATGATCTTTAAGTTCAGTACTATATTTCTTGAACGATTATTTTTGTTTATTTTTCTCACTGCAACAGTTTTTCCTTGGAGATTATCGTCCCCTTATGCAAGATACGAATGGAAATGCTTTGGATCAGGTGTGTTTTCCCCTTACCATGTATTAATGTTGAAATATTTGTATAAGAGGGGAATAAATAAATTAGTGGAAAAGAAACACGGTCCGAAGCTCAAAACCAATCTTGTGAACTCTGATATCAAGATGAATCATCTTCCTGCTAGATACTTGGCTTTATTGCTTCATTTTGGTCTGGTGTTGTTTTAAGATTTGAAAGTTGACTACTGGACTATTGATTACTGCATTGGATGTTGCATCAATCATGTTAATTGTTTGGCAAATAGCTATGTAAAAACAGTTCTGTTTTCCATCGGGCATAATATTGGCTTTCATTAGCTAATGATGTTCCTCAGAGGCTCAGACACTCAAATTTTACAGCATACTTCTTATATTTTTCACTTTCATCTCATTATGGGGATAGTTAGTTTATTTCTTAGTGTTCGTTGCCTCAGTTTATGCATGTTTCTGACAATCAATGGAGTTTCTTGTTTTCTTTTCGTATTTTTAACTTTTGTTGCACTACAGGAGACTCAGCTTACACCACATTGGAGGAATATTCAGGATCTCCTTTGTGATTCAAGTATGCATTTGCATTCATGGGTGTTGTATTAGTGCTCTTTTGCTGTGTATTTCTTTCCTATGTGGCTTGCCAATTAACCTATTTTTCTGTCAGGCATGATCCCATATCCTGAACCTTATCAGAGTATGTACCAGAGGCGCCGTTTAGGCATCCTAGGTATGGAGTGGCGTCCAACTTCATTAAAACTTGCGGTTGGTCCAACTTACAATGTTAACACTGGCGATTTTCAACCGCTACCAATTACGGACCTAGAACAATGGGTTGAGCCTTTACCACAGGTTGTGGATGCGGTAGATTGGGAAATAGAAAATGACATGCAGAGTGATGACACTGATTCTGAATATAATGTGACTGAAGAATATTCAACTGAAGGAGAACATGAAAGTTTGAGCAACAGTTCTTGTGAAGATGTAGAAATCAGCGCAGAGGACAACAGTGTTGACCATGATGGAAAAGAGGGCCTTCGGAGATCTAAAAGGAAGAAGCACAAATCTAGAGTAAGATGAATCTGCAGCATTTTTTTTTTTTTTTCTCTTTTGCTGGTACCAATTTTTTATATTGTCTTTGACAGGCGGAGTTCACAACTTCTTCTGGTAGGCGGGTTAAAAGAAGAAACTTGGATGAGCATGATGGTGCTACTGTATCGAGGGCTCACAGGCTTGGGAGGTCAAGAAATGGACATTTGACAAGAAAGAAATCTATTAAATCAGAGCCACTGCGACCACAGAGAATTGCTAAAACTAATGCTCTCACTTTCTTTTCTAAGATAACTGGTGGTTCTACAGACGGAGAAGATGAAGATGAACCGGACAGCAGTTCCTCGGAAAGTGAATCAGCATTTCCAGATTCAAATATTCAGAGCATTGAGTCTGAAAGGTCAATGCTAAATAACCAACTTAATCATTCAAAGGACAATCGTGACTTAAGAGATGGATGTGAAGGTGCTGTTAAACCTTCTCAGACCATTGAAACTCAGACAAATTTGATAAGTAAGAGGAGGTTGGTCCTTAAGTTGCCACCTCGTGAGCCAAGAACAGTTGTTTCTGGATATGCAAGACCTGAATGCCACAAACAGGATGGTGCATTGGTTTCATTGCCTGTAACTAATCCTGATGTCACTAACTTGAATAGAACCAACGGAAGTGAGACAGCTCATCTAATCAGACAAACTGAGACATCAAGTCACAATAATTCTTCAGCAGATCGCCAGCACAGTACAATCAAATGGGGGGAAGTAAAGCAGCGCTCCTCAAAACGTCCAAAATTGGGGGACATGGCTACAGATGTTTGGCCTGTAGCAAATAGGTGCCCAGATGGTTCTGGCTTAGTTCGTAATGACATTAATGTACATGCCAAATCAGAGGATGAGTGTGGACCTTCTAATTCTAGGACGCAAGCTAATGAAAATGGTTGTGGGAGAATTGTATACGAGTGTAAACAAGTGGATGATGTCCATGGAATAACTGGTACCAGGGTTGACGTTTTTTCTCCTGAAAAGAACTCTGGTTCCTTAGTTCATCAACAGTTATCAACTTACATCAGCGAGCAGGATCAGGTGGCACCTCCAATGACTTGCAATGACAATAGAAATGATCCAGTTGTGCCGGTGGGCAAAGACCCTATGAGCAGTGATCTCAGAGATTTAAATGTAGCATTTAAAGGGCCTGAAATGTTTTCAATCAAAAATGAAAATTTGTTTGGCACTACTAATAATGTTGATGAAAACCAGCAAGTGGAGAAAAATGTGAAGACTATCTATCCAAAGCTACGGATCAAGTCAAGGGAATTAGTGCATGATGCTACTATTTCATCCTCGAAGTTAAAATCTATTGCACTTGATGGTTGCAGTCCTGAGGGTGATGTACTGTCAAACAGTGCAGCCTCAACTGGACGAAATCTAATTTCTGTTGCAGAAATGGAGGATGAAGAAACCAGTGGGAGGTATACAGACCATGGGAAATGGAATAGCAGATCAGAAAGTTCAGAAGGGTGGACAAGTGTAAATGCCAGATTATCCATTTCTCACGATTCCAAGAAGATGGATTTAGAATCCCATCATAAAATGTACAATGCTGTTTATAAGAGGACAAAGTCATCCCGGGAAAGAAAAAGTTCTGGAGCTGACATTCATATTAAGGAAGAAACTACATCAGACTCCAATGACCATGGCGGAGATGTAAAGGTGGAGCTGGGTGGTACCTTTGACTGTGCTCGCAGAACAAGATCCATGGGCACAAGGGCACCCAGGAATGAGTTAACTTATAACACGAGTAATTTTAAAGTGGACAAATCCTATGGCTCTTTAGGAGAATCTACAAGTGCAGGAAGATCTAAATCATGTGCCCATGATCAACTTAACGAATGGGTGTCTACTTCAAAAATGACTGTCGGTTTAAGATCAATCAGAAACAGAAGGGAAAACTACAAATTCACTGAACTCAGACCTTTAGATAAAAGAGGTTACCACCAACCGATTCGGAAACTATCATGGCTGATGTTGTTAGAGCATGAGGAGGGTTACAGGTATATTCCCCAGAAAGGTGATGAGGTTGCTTATCTGAGGCAGGTATATAATTTTTTTCTAATCTGGTGTTTTTTCTATTAGTTATGATTATTGAGATTTCTACACCATTATCTCTTATTTGTATTCTTGACCAATTTCAGGGCCATAAAGAGTATATTGAAAGTTCTGGTACACCAGAAGCAGGTCCCTGGGAATCAGTAAAAGGTTTAAAAGCAGTAGAGTTTTGCAAAGTTCGAGACGTTGATTACGCCACACTTCCTGGATCTGGTGATAGTTGCTGCAAACTCACCGTCAAATTCCTAGATCCTTTCTCCAGTGGCTATGGTAAAGCTTTCAAATTCACTTTGCCTGAGCTCACTGGTTTTCCAGACTTCCTTGTGGAAAGAACACGTTATGATGCTTCCATAGAGAGAAATTGGACCCACAGAGATAAGTGCCATGTCTGGTGGAGGAATGCAAATGGAGATGGTGGGGGCTGGTGGGCGGGTCGGATCTTGGCTGTAAAGCCTAAATCTTCCGAATTTCCAGAGAGCCCATGGGAGAGATATGTAATACAGTACAAAGATGACTCTTCTGGCCACCATTTCCATAGCCCATGGGAGCTTAATGATACTGATAGCCAGTGGAAACACCCATGTATCGATGATGACACGATGGATAATCTGTTAAAATCTATTGCTAAGATAGAACAGGCATCAATGAGAAATGAGGTTCTCCAATATTCTAGATGAGAATTTTTAGAAGTATTAAATCAATTTCTCTTCCAAGCATTTGACTAATTGTTTTTTTATATTAATGTGATAGGACTACCATGGCATTCGGAAACTGAATCAAGTGGCACAAAAGTCTGATTTTATAAACAGGTATTATGATGTATAACTACAGCTCCTTTTTCTGATTACTTGCTTTATTATAATGATGTTGTCATTATTGGAAAAGGATATTACATTATTCTCGTTCTCTGGCATGATAAATTGGGACGATACGAGTGTTCATTTGTAACTCGTTGTTCCTCTACACAGGTACCCTGTTCCGCTCTCTCTTGAGGTGATCAAGAGGAGACTTGAAAACTGCTACTACCGCACTGTGGATGCAGTCAAGCACGATGCCTATGTGATGATTTCAAATGCCGAGTCATACTTCAGCAGGAGTGCAGACATGATGTCAAAGATGCACCGGTTATCGGAATGGATCATGCGAACGTTTCCATCGTCATAGTGACCAACTGACAGTGACAGTTTTGTAGCAGTCTCTTCTATAAAGGTTTAAGCCTGCTTGCTGAACTGTAGATAAATTCTATTCCAACATTTTGTTTCATTGCCCATAGATCTTTTTTCTTTCCTGGGGAAATTGGTGTTCGGTTGGGTGATTGTTTTGATACAAAAGGTTGTTCGAAGGGGAGTGGAAGAGCTGGCCGAGGAAGATTATCTGCCAGAATTCATTTGTGTATAGACCCTTGCTTTACCATCCACAATAAAAAAAAAAGTAATAGAATTGGTAGCTTTTGATGTTCTAACCTTGTTATGTGCTATTATATCAGTAAAAATGCAGGTCATGTAAACATGAGTTTGTCGTCTGTTGTACGACAGCAGAAGTAGTGAGATTTGTAAGCCAAGTGCTGAATATAATGCTGCTGTGAGTGCCTGTTCAGCCTACAAGCAGCATGGCAAGACAACTTTGTTCCAGACCCCTGGCATCAGCTGTCCTCGAATTCTAAATATCTTCAATCAATCAACCATCGGGAAGCCCGAGTTATCGATGAAATTGAATGGACTGTTGAGAGAGACGACACAGCCAAGCCAATCGAAGCAATCATACGTTCAAAGCCAGTAAAACATGTATAAATGTGGAACAGTAAATACAAAGCTGAGTTTTTATTGTATTATGTTGATCTCGATTATGTCCATATTCTATTTGCGAAAAAGGACTACTTACACGTTGGCTTCAGTACATCGATATCTTTAGTATTTGATTCTTAGATTTAAAAAATTTATATTAAAATATCTATAATTATGAAAATAAAATATCTAGCTCTATAGACTCTAACGGCGTTAGTTTTACTAATGAAAACATGAAAACGATAGATAAAAAAATAATTTTAATTTTCTAGTTACGTTTTTTTTGTGACGAACGACGATGTTAGAGGTAACGACACAATGCATTCGCATCACCCTGCATCTGCGTCAGTGTCAACAACAATACAATGGCGACCCTTTCGTCACTTTACATTTGCATTGACATCGCTCGATAACTACATCGATATTGATATAGATGAAGAGCACCGCCACCCTTCCCTGCATTGTTGTTGACACTAACGCAAATGCAAATGCCGCTCTACATCTACATCTACATTAATGACGATATAGATGTCGAGTGACCCCGATGCAAATACCGAGCAACCTTTTCGTCACTCTACATCTACATCGAGATCAATGCAATGCTGAATGAAACTATCATCACCTCACCTCTCGTCGTCCCTCTCCCTCCTCATCCCCAATAACTATCCGTAACCCCTAGCAACACCGTCATTCACCATCATCAAAAACATAACTACGATATTAAAATTATCATTTTATCTATCATTTTCGTATTTCCATCGAAACAATCAATAACATTAGAATAAATGAAGCTAAATATTTTTACTTTCATAATTATAAAAATTTTAATATAAATTTTTTAAGTCTATAGACCACCGAGATACTAAAATATTTTAACTACATGCTACAGTTAGCCTTACAAAAGACCCAAATGGCTGTTCAAATGTTTGGTTCCTCATTTGCATCATATGCATACTTCAAATGCTTGTAAACAAGACTCTGAGAAGAGTAGGAACACAGAACTTGCATAAGCATCCCCGCTCCACAAGCTATCCAGATTTCAAATGCTTTTAAACAAGGGTATGAGAAGAGTAGGAAGACAGATCTTGCATCAAGCATCCCCCTCCACAAGCCATAAGTGGCTATACTTTAAAGCCCCTTGGAAGCAAATAATTGTGAGAAGAGAGCAGGAAGACAGCTCTCATGAAACTCCTCACCTTCCACAAGCTATCTATCGCTGGTTGTGCTTAGATCTACCTTGATGTAAATACTCTTGAAACGCTAGGAGGGGGATCCAAGGCCAGGCCTAAGCAGCACCAGAGAAGCAGGCCAACTGACTAAATCTTCAGACAGAAACCATGGTTCACACACTGGCCTCATCTTTATCCAACAAATAGGACAAGAAATTCAATATAAAGTCATCAAGGTCGCCACCCAGAACAGAATCAGGGTCCGAGACTTCATAGTTCGTTCTGAGATCTTTCACCATGCGGTATGGCTGCGACAGTAAAGGATTAGTTGAAATTATCCAGTGAGAGAATGTAAGGTAACAATCTTACATGGAGTACATAAGTTCTTATTTGGTTGCCCCAGCTGATATCCGTAAGAGACTGAGTGTGCTCTGCATTTAGTTGGGCTTGACGGGCCATCTCAAGCTGGTCTAATCGAGATTGGAGCACTGCCATTGCCGATGCTTTATTTGAATGCTGAGATCTGAAATGCAACAAGTGCAAATTCAGTAAATAAAAAATTACATTAAAAATCTAAATAAAATTTAATGCTGTGTAAAAGGATCACAGTCAACCATTTAATCACAAACCATCTAGGCACTAGGCTCAAGTTACACAAGTATTTCGGCTACACCGAACTACATGATTTAACAAGAAACTTAAGTTTCTTGGCATTATATACAAGGTCATCATTTACCACTAGGCGATCATATACTCGGCATAATGAGCTTGTTTTGCTTGTAACCTCATAGCTACAACTATTGTTCAACTAAAAAAAGTTACAGAGCATGACAATACCTTTCATTTTGGCATGTAGCAGATATTCCTGTTGGAATGTGCACTATCCTCACAGCACTTTCTGTTGTGTTAACGTGTTGGCCACCAGCACCACTTGCACGAAACCTTTCAATACGAAGATCTGACTCCTTTATTTGGTACCGTGTAGATCCATCACCGAGAATAGGAATTACAGCAACAGCAGCAAAAGAAGTATGACGTCGCTTTCCGCTGTCAAAAGGGGAAATTCTGACCAACCTATGCACCCCAACTTCTGCCTTGGCATATCCAAATGCATAGTCACCATCTACTTTAATTGTTGCACGCTGAAAACATCCATTGTTAGATAACTGCTGCTCAACAGTTTCTTGATTTTAGCTGTTACAAAACCAGTTTTCTAAAACTCAAAGCATATGCAGAAGTCTGCAAAACATTTCTAACACTGAGGAGATAAAAGGGGGGCAGAAACCGCTGAAGATTTTCAAGCATGCTAGAGACTTGCAGAATTATATCTAGCAGCCTAACTATCATCCTGTTCTGTCGAGCATCTTAACTTTTAGATAAGAGCAATTGGTAAAGTGAAAAGACAGAAAAATTATAAAAAAATAACGAAATACTTTCAGAACCAAGTATGCAAAAAGTAACAACATGAAACCAAATGCACTATCCCATGTTACCACAAAAACCCATGTAGCACACCTATAGACCTTGATCATTCTACAGAAAGCCTGTGTCATTTTAGATCTCACAGGAATTGCTAAATATTCCAGCCCAGGCATTCAAAAAGAAAAACAATTGCACTTGCATCTCTTCCAGGTAATTTGTGATTAAATATAATTTCTAGACGATGATATTGCTATTCTTAAGATGTGGAGACAATCTAAGCATTGTGTCTGATTAAATGTTACAATAACATTTACATACTACTTGTACAAGGAAAACATGCCAAAATAAAGCAGACTATATGGTAAGGAACTGAACCTTTATTCCTGCTATCTCACCAGGCATTTCCTCCACAATCGTAACTACAAATCCACGATGTTGAGCCCATGACTTGTACATGTTCATAACCATGGCAGCCCAGTCCATGCTCTCTGTCCCTCCAGCACCAGCCTGGACCTGGATTACATTTTTTTGTCAACTTTAAATGGAAGAGATTAAAAGCTTCAAACCCTCACTATCAGAGGGGAATGCCCTCACCATGACTCCTACGTATATGGATCCTCATGAAGCATCAGTACATTGTGAAAAGCATGAACAACTAAACAGGAAATAAGCATCTAAAACTTCAGAAATTAAATTAAATTCATAGGAAATAAAAACATCATTGACATGAATACATGTGAGGAAATAGGAAGCTACTGGAGCATATTAATTTTACAAACCAAGAAAGCATCAAACTGATTTAAAAGACTCATATTGTAGGATTCATTGTGTATACCTACCAAAACCTTAAATATTAAGCATAAATCACCAGACCTAAATACCATAAAATTAAACATCAAAATTTGCACCATAAAGAAACATATATAGCAGTACATAAAATCAGGACTTTGGTTCCTTCCAGAACTTGTAAATGTATTATCTTTTTCTTTCTTTTTCCATAGCAACTCCACATCATCTTCTATAATCACCATAGCTGCAAATTTAGAAAACCAAGATACTGAAATTAACTTGAAATTTGATAGGATAAAATAAGATTTTGTACACTAATAAAATATCAAAAAAGTAAGGAATGAACACTTCTCATTGTAGTTTTTGACAAAGGAAGTAGAAGATGAAAGTTGAATACTATAAATTAAGATCCATGTGCAAGAAACAAATAGAAGAATTTTGTACTAGAATCTTTCACAGGATACTTCTCTGTAACTAAAATTACTAGAAAATTTGAAGTAATAGGAATATAACCTCTATAAAACAAGAGCAAGAATCATTATCCCCAGATAACAAAGCTTCAAGTTCCTTCTCTTTTGCAGTTCTTCTCATATTGACCAGTGCTTTCATAGATTCCTTGACAAACACAAAAATAGAAATCAATGCCTGTCAATGTTACAATTGTAGACGCAAACGCATAAAAATATGAAAATGAATGTGTTCATAGTCAAGACGTAGTCGGAGGGTTGAAGAGTTAGACTTACGGTATGACAGGAGAATCAACTTACAAAACTTGCAGAACTCCTCTTTCTATGCAATAAAATCACCCATAACATGCTATCACCATACAAAAATAACTGGTTGTATCTCCATATTCTCCAAAGGAGATCAGGCTACAATTCATTTTTTCTCCAAAGGAGTTCAGGCTACAATGCATTTTTTCTCCAAAGGAGTTCAGGCTACAATGCATTTTCTTTGTAACTGGATACACATTCATAAATCTACCATACAATATTGTCTATCCCCATGAATTGCATCATATGATAATCGTACAATCACAATTCAAACCTTATTAGACCCTTTAAAAGTCTTATAGACCGCTTTGATAGAGAATAAGATAAGAGAGACTTGTTTAAGATGGTATAGGATGTGCTTATAAGACTTATGAATGCGGTAGTTAGACAAAGTGAAATGATCAATGTTAGTGGTAAGAAGAGAGGCAAAGGAAGACCTAAAAGGACCTTAATAAAAACTATAAATAAAGATTTAAATACTTGAAACTTAACTAAGCATATGACCTTTTACAAGCCTCGACGGTAGCAAAAGATTCATGTAGCCGACCCAAGATAATCAGGACTTACGACTTTGTTGTTGTTGTTGTAAAAGTCTTACAGACTTTTGTAATGTTTCACATCATCCTATGTAGATGGTTTTCTCATGTGATTTTTCTCTTATATGTCCCTGTATCAACTTTTTGTCGCTGGCCAAATCAGACACTCAAAAACACGTGTTTCATGAATATCAAGTGTTTCAAAAGGGAACTCCTCTAAGAAAATTAAATTTTAATAATAAAAACAAAAGAATACATGCCTAGAAGCAAGACCCCACCCATTCCAATTCTTCATCGTTCTCTTCTCGAGCAAGCTTCATCAAGTCTATGTGCTCAAGTAGTTCTTGTTCATACCCATTAACCTCCTTCATCTTACTCAGTAGTTCACCATGTTCACGACTTATTCTCCCAGCAGAAACAGGATCATCCCAAAGGTCTGGCTTGTTTAGCACTGCAGACACCTGATCCAACCTGACAATCAACTTTCTCCACTGCCAGCGCGTCCACATACACGCACAAACAACAAGAACATATTAGACCGACACTAAGCGTATAATAAGCATTAGAACACATAAGATTTTGGACAACATAAGCCTGATTTCCAGGCGGCAGCAACTCGAGAAGCTAATTTTCTACCTCACGAGATGATCGGTACAAAATCTGAAACGCAAACGTCTAAAAAATTCGCAGCGGAACCCAATCAAGCAGAAGCAAAATCCCAAAAGACATAAGGCTCCACCTGCATCCGCTTCTTGATAAGCTGTATGGATTGAGCGATGGCAGCGGCGTGGCTTCTCCAGTCGCTCTCGCTCTCACCGAGGATCGGCCAGTCTTTGGCCGCTATGGCGTCCACCGTCAGCCCATCAGCGGTCTTGAGATCCGGTACGGCTGCCGGATGGGAAGAGAACCGTCGGGGGACGGAAACCCGAGGGAACCCGCCAATCCCACCGACGACGACGTTGTTGAACCCACTCCCGATCGGGGAGCGGGCGAGGGTTTGCGACGAAGAGACGAGGGAGGAGGTTGACGAGCACAAGATAGGGATCTTGGAAAAGAGGAGGAAACGAGGAGGGTTTGAGAAGGACCGCTTTCCGAAGAGGAAGAAGAAACCGGCCATTTCTTCTTCTGATGGAGTCGGCTGCGCGATTCCGTTCGCGTTAACTCTCGTCGGTCTCCCTCGCTGTTTCACCTTTTGGTTTCGTTCCTACGGGCCGGATTCGTAATTGGGCCAGATTTAAGCCCAACCATCCCACGCATCAAGTTAATAGTCGTACGTGAATAACGTAATGCGTCGGCGAATCCACACAAATGCTCGTCGTTAAATGAATAATCGTACGTGAATAAGCAGCAAGCAATCCTGCGAGTTGTCAGTGCACGTGTAGTAATGTCATGAACTTTACTGGTTAGCACCAAATCGAATCAGAATAAAATTAGAATCAGTTTGAATTCGATTATGTATATGCACGCAATAAGAACCATTTAAATTGCAATTAGAGGTTGCAGTTAAAACTATAAAATTAGATTTGATGCAACTCGGTTGTATAAGTAGTCATTTTAGTTAATGATCAAGACACACTTACAAACTATTTTATATTCTCCAATTGAATTAAAATTAAATGAAAAGGGGGACTTGTGTGCATCATATGTTTGGAAATCATCACCACCGTATACAAGAATCCAATTCAATTATAATCATAACATTATGAGGTAATCAAAACTTCCAACTGTCTAACAAGATTTTAAAACAATCACTGGAAGAAATCAATTTGCAGAACCATATAATTCAGAGCAAGATTCCCAGCACAACTGAAACTACAAAACAACATATCTCAAAAGCAACTTTAATGTGTGATGATGTCTCAGTTCTCATGATGAGTTGGTTCCTGTTTCAGCGATCTGCAAATGTCAGCCTAACAAGCTTCTTGTAAAAGATGCGATCATCTCTTGCTGAATTGCTTTCCAACAGAGCACTTTGAGCCAATTCCTGGCACACAAGGGTAGGGAAAAATTACATTCAACCTCAATGTTATGCAAGTGATCAAATGAGAAGAAGGACCTGTCACTAATAACAACAAAAAAGGATAAAACAGAACACTGGGCTGACCTTGACATCTCTGTGTGATAAGAATTTACCCAAGTTGTGAAGAATACACCTTAAATCTTGAACCTGAAAAATAAAATTTTAACACAGCGGCACAAAGAAGCTACGTAGCATATTGGTAAGAAATGGAAGAGATCACCGTGATATTACCTTGATATAACCCACTCTGTTTTGGTCAAAAAACCTGAAAGCCTGCAAATGAAGGAGCACATTATAGCATAATCTGCACAAGTAATGCTTGCCCCCCCCCCCCCCCAAAAAAAACCAGACCTCAAAAAATGAAACAACAAATCACCTGCAACAGCTGCTTATCCACAACTGCATCTTTTACATGGACTTCATTCACATCTTTTGAAGAATCTTTGTTTTCATCCTCTACTGAATCTTTCTCGTCTTTTGTAGAATCTTTCTTCTCTTCGGCAATCTGCTTATCTTCCTCCTTGTCAGACTTTTCATTGACCATCGCAACTTTATCAGTACCACTCTCACTCGTAGGCTTGGATTCATCATCTTTTGACATAGCTATTTCTGGCTCAGCCTCTGTTGTATCTGCCTTCGCATCCTACACAGAAGTTTATGAAAATTATAGAAAAGCTCAAAATTCGACATGATTAATTCTGACTATGTCACCTGAAAAAACTAGTGGAAGAAATAGATAATCACACAACTTGAGATAATTTAGCATTCTTGTGACAGTTACAAAGTATCTGAAAATACTGGTTAAAAATTTTAGGTAAAAGCACCTTCAACTTTTGTTGCCAGAAGAGTTGAACGAATGCAGTGAAAAATATAAAATTATAAAGGTCAAAGAATATGAAATTATAGAGGTCTTATTAAAACAAAAATTAACAAAAAATATTATACGGGCAACGAACCTAATTATAAAGACTACAGGAAGCACACAGTCACTTAGCAGAGAATATCTATTAACACTAAAGTAGCCCAACATACTTCTGTTAGTTGATTTTTTCTGCATTACTTTTAGTAGGTATCACTGATAAAAAAAACTATAATAAAATGTCATTGAATAAGCAAGAAGTCATGTAATTAATTAAAGGCACCATGGTGATCCAAGAAATGACCATCAAAAAATTGAAGATGAAGTAGACTTTATGGCCTAGAAATGTTATCAAGAATGCTACTGAGTACTTTATGGGTCAATGAAAGTAGAGCAAATAACAAGCTCTAGAACATCGAAACTGAAATTTATTTGTTGAAGACAATCACCACAACTATACAAAAAGTACAATAATACTAATGAGAAGCATTAACAGAAGAGCAACTACTTCAGTATAGTCGGGACATACCATCTACCCATATAAATGCTCAGATAGATATATGACTTAATTAATAATCAGTCTTTTTCCTACTCTTCTTGCATAAAAAAATACTATGCATGTTAGTTCATGATTAAAAAACTAACAAAGTTCAAATATATTAATATATAACAAGTTATCCAAAGAGAGAAATATGGATCATAACATAGAAAAAACACACAAGTTGCGATTAAAGCCGTGTACTTGTCACTCTCTATTATGAAGAATAGACCTTTGCAAAGCATGTATACGATTTAAGTAACTACCTAAGTTCAGTCACAATCACCAAAATATTACAAATTTATTCAAAGGACAAAAGATAGAACATCAAGAACTTGGATTGAGCAACATATAAAGTCAATAATAAACAGAAATCACTTGTATATTAACACTTGCCTCCCCAACTCTGTTTGAACCAGCATCATCATCTGCTTCCTCTTCTATAATTTCCTCTGGATCTTCATCATCATCCACCATATCGTCATCCACTGTCTTCTCTTCCATTTTAATTTCACCCAAACCAGCTGCAGTATCATCTCCGCCCTTATGTTCATCATTAGTTCTGTCAGATCCACCTTCCTTTTCTAATTTCACAGATTCACTAATCACACTCATGTCTTCATCACTAATCTTGCTAGATGTATCCTCCTTTTCAGGTCTCGTAGATTTACTAACTTGGGAAGCATCACTGGTTTTCGGACGTTTCACAGGCGATTTTTCCTTTACAGTACCCTTCTCAGATTTATCATCCCTTTGTCTTTTCCGATTATTTCTTTTGACAACATATCTTTCACGCAATTTCTAAATATCAAGGAAACACGTATTAGATGGTGTATCAAGACAACATGTATGGGTGTTAATGATAATGGAGAATCCAAACTTATACCTCAAGAAAGGACAAGAGGCGGCAGCCCATCTCAAACTGAAGCATTTCATTAAACGACTCAGCAAACAACGAAAGCTGCATGAACACATTATCAGAGATGGCTAAGACAAAATTACACCACACAAATACAGAAAAACATGGAAAAAAAAGCATATCGAGGGCATATTGACAAACTTGTGCAAGACAAGACAGCTCTGGAAAGGCATATATACAAGAGAAAAGGGAACATACCACACATACTTCAGTTCGATACAAGAACAGTTATGCCAAGTGGCACAAGTTGACAAGTCAGCAAATAAGCCATGCAGAAACATTTTACACCATGCTGAACCATGCCAAGGGTACCAACACAGGAACATGCCAATTTTTGACCTGTACTGGTTGGTAAATGGACAAGCCAATGGTCCAGCATGGTACCTATCATGATAAAGAAAAGGCACACACCACGTTCAAGAAAACAGTAATCCTTGATATGGTATATATGCAATTTTAATCTCTGGAAGGTAATAGCTTGGCAATACTCCTTCCAGTTGGCCACAATACAGCCATATGCAAATGCAGTCATGTTTACAAAGACACTAGCAAACTGAAAAATGCTATTTCACAGTGAACAAACCTCAAATGTACATTCTTCAGTGTCTTTGTCATTATAATCCAAAAGACCACCCAATGAGAGGGACATCGAGCGAAGCTGCAGAAAGTGATCCAAAATGTCAAACTGAAGCAAGTTTGCAGAAGAATTCTGAGAACTTAAAATAAGATATTTTGGTGATTTAACATACTTTAGATCCCTTGACCCGATGGGTTTGAAGAATCAATCCAGGATGCATAGGATGTTCTCTGGAGCCCCCTTTTTCCTTTTCTTTATGAGACTTTGGGTTAGGCTCATGCTTAGCACCTTTACTTTTCTCTTTTTCATCTTTTTTCCTCTCTTTCTTGCCATCTTCACCACCTTCCTTAGATTCCTTTTGCATTGTGTCCTCAGAATCATTGCTGCACTTTGAGCCTCCTTTCTCTACAGTGGAATGGCTATCAACTGTGCAAGTCTCCTTTTTATCTAGCTTCTCATTTGTCACTGTTTTTTCATTCAAGTCTACCTTCTCAACAGAAGGTGCATTAGATTCCTCCATTATCTTATTTTCAGAAAAAATACCCTCAGCCACATCCAATTCCTTCTTTTCAGAATGGTCCTTTACTTCTTTTACTTTGGTTTCTTCAGCATCTTTACTTGAATTTGCATCCTTCACTTTTGTTGCAGGAACTTTTCGTTTAATCACTCTTCTAATGACCTTCTTTTTTCCAGTTGTCTTGATCTCAGAATCCTGCACAATGGCGTCTCCGCCCTGCTCTTTCTTGGCTTCTTCTTTAGGAACTGACTCATCATCAAGCTTCATATCAGTTTGAAATTCAGAAGAATTAGTTGTCTCTTCCTTTTGGGGAGACGTGCTGACGGCTACTTTTGTGACAATTTTCTTTTCCGCAGAAGTTTTAGGATTCAGTGGATCACCTAAATTCTCACCTTCTTGGCTAGCATTTCCATCTTTATATTCTGTTTTATCATCTGACATATCCATTTTCTCATCTTGCTTAGCACATGTGTCCTGCACAGTTGTCGCAATTACCTTCTTAGCAACAGTCTTTCCTTTAACCACCTTCTTAACAATTTTCTTTTTGGTAGTTTTTTTTATCTCAGTCCCCAACTCAAGAGAACCCTCATCATTAAGCAACTTTTCATTGGTTTTGCTTTCTCCAACCACAAGTGCATCATCCTTATGTTCTGTCTGTTTGTCATCTAAGATAGGCCCTTTTCCTTCGTCTTCAGCCACAACCTTTTTGGAACCATCAACTTCATCCTTAGTCTGATAATTGGTCTTAATGTCACCCATATCATCTTTAACCAAGTAGTCTTCACCCTTCAGACTTTTGTCAGGACTATCATTTACAGTTTTACCAAGACTATTATCCCCTGAGAATGTGATAACAATCATAAGCATCAAACAGTTGCAGCAGAAGAGAAAGCTCTTGGGAAGGAGCAGGCAGAAGTAAAAGGAATCTTGATATACCTTTATCAGCTTCCTTCTTTTCTCCAGATTTCTAGAACAAAAAAAAAGAGTAATGGGTTTCAATTAAATAAATTCATACATAGATAGCAAAAATACAAAAAAGATTGGGACAGCAATGAATACGAAAAGAAACCTTCTCCTGCTTCAAAGCCAGTTGTCGTTCCCTCTCTGTTGTCTCCTTCTTGTGCGCCAACCACTGGCTTTGCCATAGATCCAATGATGGAAGGCATTCTGATAAGTTTGGTACAAATAATACAGTGACTTCCTTATGGCTGAAGAGTCCATCTTTGCCAACTCTATTATAGTGCATCTGACCAAATTATAGAAAGTCAGCATGCCAAAAGTCAGATTTCACGGAAGCAATAAAAGAACTGTCATCCTATCATGTCCCCCAGAAGGGAGCGGCATAGAATAGATTATGAACGTAATGTATCACAAAAAATTATTTGGTCAGATCTTACAAGGACTTACAAGCAACACTAAAGCTAATGATGTCTCATATATGGTCACACAGCTCCAACGAGCATAATAGCATCAGTAAATAGCCAGAACTGTAAATGAAGAAGCATGACAGAGTAGGACACTCTAAAAAGGAACATATGGTTCTTGTAAAGTAAATGAAAAGTGAATACTATACCAATCTCCAAGATATACTCATCTAACTCCCTGGGCATTAGTGGATGCAATATTATTTGCAATTGCTAAAAGAAAATTATTAAATTGAAGAGGACATAATAGATTAGTAAAATCAATAAATTGCAACAAGTATGACAAAATCAATGTACATTCTTGAGGCCCAAAGGTGTCATCTGAAACTAACCAAGCTATGTAACACTGGAATTGTATTGTTGATTCAATAGTTAAAAAAAATTGAAAATGCAAGGCAACAACCAAAAGAGATAGGCAAAAGATTGTCCAGTAGAGAAATAAAGCATAATAAAAAATTTGAGGAATACCAGGAAGATTAATGATGAAATTGAGAAACTAAAATGCCCAAAAGATTCAAAATAAAAAAAGAAACACAAGCAATGAAGCAAGCATATTAACTTCTATGGGGAAGCTAAAGCAGCCAAACAAGACAGCAACGACAGATATAGATGCCATCTAGATAAACACCAAATTATATTTCAGATAACATGAAAACATAATCACAAGAGTGAGCACGAGAAGCCAGGTGATACCAAGAAAGAAGACAATTTAATATAGAGACTAGTCTTCATGCAACAAATAAGAAGTTCTTAGTGTTTTCATGTTACCTATTGTAATATAATTCTCACTTCAGGACTTCAGGTAAGATTAGGCATTTGGATTATATTTTTTTTCTTCCTACTATATTGTCTCATTTACATAAGTATTTTTTTACCATTGGCACCGACATCTAGGATTTACAGGAAAAATAGACCAAAAGTAATCAAAAATTGTGAAATGAATTGCATTTTGCAAATAAGGACAAATCCGTCCCTTTAATTTTACAACAAAATGACATACCATCTCATAAATTTTCAACCAATATAAAACACCAACCCACCAAGTTTTGAAGCTTCAGTTCTGGTACAATACCAGTTCCAAATTGGCTACCCCAACAGAATATTGACCAGTACCCAATTGGTGCTGATCACCACAAAAATAGCTCGATATGAAGTCCACTTCTTCCTACCGTCTTCAGTTCTCTTTACTATCCCTTAGCCATGACCATCATCTAAGGACTTGTGAAGAACTATCTAATGCTACCAAACACCAAAGCTAACTAACTAAAATCACATATCGTTGAAGGGTTAAGGCAGTATATATGCATAATTTTAAACTAAGTTCAACTTTTAACTGCTTGGAATAAAGCATTCAAGTTCAATTCAGTCTAGTACACTGATCATCCCGACATCAGTACATCCATGTACCACTTGATGCTTTGACCGGTTATACCAACCATAAAGGAGGTATTAACATGAGGTCTCAAATGTCACATCCTATGTCAACCCCGATTTATTTTATAAGCACAAATAACTGGTGTCACCGAATCCAAAATAAATAAAAATTTTGCACAATAACAACAATGAGAAAAATAATAGGGTCTCAACAACTACATCAGACTGTTGAATGAAAAACACAGCCACTGAAACTCTAGCAAAATCTAGAAGTATTTAGAGAACGAACTTAATTATCACTGATCAAGAAATCATAAAGTAACATAAGCACATGGTGTACAAGCAACACAAGAAACAAAAGATTTTTAATCAAGTAATAAAAAACCTGCTTGACCAGTCAAAATGTATTGGTGTTTGCCAGTCTGGCAGCCAGTTGTACTGCTAATGAACTGACATTTTAATCCTTGCTCTTGATTACCAACATCCAGCAGTCAATCTATTAATCTGACTTTTATAAATATATAATTCATGCAGGTCAAAGGATTCATCATTTCTTATCATGAGGCCTAACATCGTTAATATAATGGCATTTAATCAATCCAGTATTAAAAATCAAATTTGGATAATTGCCGAGAAATTACAAGTGGTTTGTGCCAGACAAGCACTGAGAACCCCAACTTTTATTTGTAAAGTTCCTAACAAATTCAAATTACAGATTCAATCAAGAGGATACAAAGCTTACTTCCCCTTCCCTAGCCTCTCCCTTTTAATACCCAACATGCTCCGTTTGCAACACTTCTCATTGTCATTTTCTCCAAAGATCCATTACATCAACCAATTGGAGCCAGTTAAAATTTTATCATAACACAACCCAGTGATTTAAAAAGCGCTAGGCGCCAAAAGGCACCAAGGTCCACAAACGCCCGAGGCGCTAGGCGCTCGCCCAGGCGCTCGCCCGAGCGAAGCGAGGCGCTAAAATATAAAAATATATAATATAATTAATAATTTCAAATAAATAAAAATTAACAACATTAAAATCAAAATAATATATTATTAATCTATTAACAAAAAATTAATCATCGAGGAAGCAGCGGCGAGCGGCGGCAGCAACAGCGGCGAGCGGCGGCAACAGCAGCGGCGAGCGACGGCAGCGACAGCGGGAAAGGGAAAGGGAGCGGAAGGCACGAGCAGCGAGAGGGCTCGCGGGAGGCGCGAGCAGCGGGAGGGCTCGAGGGAGGCGCGAGCAGCGGGAAGGCTTGCGGGAGGGCTCGCAGGAGGCGCGAGCAGCGAGAGGGCTCGCGGGAGGCGCGAGCAGCGAGAGGGCTCGCGGGAGGCGCGAGCAGCGGGAGGGCTCGAGAGAGGCGCGAGCAACGGGAAGGCTCGCGGGAGGCGCGAGTAGCGGGAAGGCTCGCGGGAGGCGCGAGCAGCGACAGCGGCGAGCAGCGGTAGCGGGAGCAGGAGCGACGAGCAGCGAGATCGCGATCGGGATCGGGATCGGCAACGGTAGCGGCGGCAGGTTAGGGTTGGGTAAGGGTTAGGGTTGGGGGTATATCGGTTTAGTTGGTTCGATTGAACCAACTAACAATCGAACCAGACCTAAAAATCTGGTTCGGTCGCCTGGTTTAACCCAGGCGCTCGCCCGAAGCGCCCGACGCCTGGGCTCGGGCGAGCGCCTAGGCGGCGCCTCTTTGAAGTGAGGCGCCTGGACATGAAGCGAGGCGCTCGGGCCTCGCCTCGCCTCGCCCGAGCGCCTAGGCGAGCGCCCGAGCGCCTATTGAAATCACTGACACAACCTTAGAACCATGGTATTCAGTACCGAATGGTACCACCTGGTACGGGCGGTACATACCAGTCCGACAGCATACCGGTACGCAGACCGTCCGGTACCGCTACAGTACTACAGTATTACACTGTAGCAGTGCTACAGTGCTACAGTGATATATTTGTTACATTCTATGATGCAAGCAAGTAATCCATGTATGGAGTTGGTTAAAAATCTTATCAAAATACAATCCTAGAAACTAATGTATAATCTTTACTCTTGAAAGATCAATAATGATTCTATAATTAGTAACCATCGGAGAAGAGCTATAGTAGGGTGCTCACCTGTATTATCACAACCAGTATGAGCAATATCATTCGAAATTAAAATCCTTATTACATTCTAGAATGCAAGCAAGTAATCCATGTTTCAGTATGGAGTCAGTTAAAAATCTTATCAAAATACAATCCTAGAAACTAATGCATAATCTTTACTCTTGAAAGATCAATAATGATTCTATAATTAATAACCATCGGGGAAGAGCTACAGTAGGATGCTCACCTGTACAACAATTATCCTTTACAGTCTGCGATGTAAGTAGAGTAATAAATGTTTCAACTAAATAATATTTTATATTTCTTGATCCATGTCAACTTTCACTCATCAAAATCAGCTGTATTTTTATATTTTTGATTGAACATGCTAATGTCACTAGATCAGTTGATTACCTGCACCTGCTATACAAAGTAATATAAAGTTATATTCATTGCAAAAAAAACTACCCAATCCACAACTAATATGCTTCGTGTATTTTTATAAGGTCATCACTTCCGCTTGGACCTGGTAATTCTTTGTTTGTTATTTTTTTTATATTGATGCATTCAGGTAGTAATACTCATGTAAAAAATGAATGTGGTGTGGACAAAAAGAAAGGATACCTATCAGTCCACTGGTTAGTGAACGTGGCAATACAATAATGCAAAGAGGAGTTCAATCAGAAAGGGAGTCTAAAAAGACCATGTTAGTTGGAATAAAGAATGTTTGAAGGTCCTTGATTTGACTTATAAATAGAGCTCGATAACCAGAAACAACTAACGGCTGTTGGAAACTGCAGCTTAATGTTATTGTGATTCATTTTTACGGTGAGCCTTCTATGTGCACTATAATTTTTCTGCCTTATGGTTTCCTGCTCTATACATTGAATTTTTTTATTTTTTCCAATTCTCTAATTATACCACTTGTACCAGGGTAGTTATCCATATTTTAGAACATCCAATTCAAACCTTATTGTTAGTTATCCTGTACCCAAAAGCCATTTTTTTCCTCCAGAATGTTCATGTTGCATTTTAGGCCATTCCTCAAATAGAAACATTAATTACTCTGATGATATCATAGATTGTAAGTTGTAATCATTGTCTTACAGGTTTTGCTATTCTGAGACCTGGCTGAAAAAAATCTTTCTATGTACAGAGGTAAGGCTGCATAACTTAATCCTCTCTAAGCCCTGCATTGGCAGGAACCTTATGCACTGATTTTGCCCTTTCTTTTATTAGCATCTGAAACACAATATGGTTCTCACTATGTTTGACGTGTTGGGCAAATTCAAAATAAACCCTAAAACCTAAACCTTAAACCAACCTAATGTCCGTCTAAAAGAAATGGTTAATGTTCCAATACATCTTGCCATCCTTCTAAAAACTTAATACAAGAGTAACTTCATGTCAGCAATAGTCATCTATGTTGACTATGTTTTGGACAAATATGGACAACAGATAAAGCCCTTACAAAAGTCACATGCACCACAAAGTGGATCAAGAGAGATAAAAACAACACAAATAGTAATTTAGAAAGGTGCATTACAAGGAAGAAGAAGAATCAAATTAAATAATGATGCTATCTTTTTTCAAATTAAGTATATGGCATAAGAGATTCCAAGAACTAGGTGTTATATTTAATTAAAAAGTGCCATATAATAAAGGTTGTTCATTGTTATAGGCAGAAACATGGAGAATACCATTGGATAAGACTGACCTTCTCTTGACTAAAAGAACTTCCAAGTAGATGTTTAAG
Source organism: Musa acuminata AAA Group (assembly GCF_036884655.1). Classification (NCBI taxonomy): domain Eukaryota; kingdom Viridiplantae; phylum Streptophyta; class Magnoliopsida; order Zingiberales; family Musaceae; genus Musa; species Musa acuminata. The sequence goes on along the minus strand of NC_088359.1, from coordinate 26,425,760 downwards.
AGATTCATTAACATTATCATATAAAGACTAAACAAGGAAACTTGAGATCAAGCATAGTTCGTTTTGATGTTGATAAAATTATTTAAATCAGGCTTCAGAACAAAACATGAATATCAAGAATAGTTATAAATGAATTTTGAATACAAGGTCATACCCTAAGATAACAATTGACAAGGATGCTCGTTATGATTATTGATACCATAAGAATGTAGACAAGATTTTTTAAAGGATGTTTTTTAAGAGTAAAAAAATATTAATTACAGCCGAAGAAATATATAAGTAAACAACTTTAATGTATATATGATCCATCAGAAGCTAACAAAAGCATAATCAACGACTTTCATAGATAGCCTGAATGTAATATGACCAAAGCACATTACATAAATAACATTGCAAGTGAAGAAACACAGCTCAGAGCTGTACAGCCAGAAAGCAGTGCAGATGCAGCAATGTCACCAAAATATAATGCAACATCATAAATATGAAATGTTCAGTGCAATCAAAACTAGCCATTCATAAAGACAAACAAAAGTGAATCCAAGCAACAAGATTCTTTTGAGTCTATAGATGAATACTAATATTTAAAAGAACAAACACAGTCATAAATTTGTGAAGTCTATCAGATGTTGGCTTGTGATAAAAAAATGAATTTAAGAATTACAAGATAATTTCTAGAACTGTAACTTTCATCAGACATGCCCCATGGAAAATAAAACAAAAAAACAAATACTTCAAAGTTCGGGTGAGACATAACTGTAAACTATACCTCAAGAAAACGATTCCAATGAAGGCATTTATGTAGGTCGAGTTGAGTTGCATGCTTGACATGTCTGTCCAAGAAGAAGAGCATTTCTTATTTCAGGCTCTAATACAATAGCAAATTGTAAATATGTCCTACAAAAATACCCTCTGCAAACAACAGGAAATGTACATAATGTATCAATACAAAAGTACCACACCTAATAGCTGTCTGAATTAAAGAAGAATCATTAACTTGAGGATCCCCATCTAAAGTCACATGTGATGGGCCTCCAATTGCCAGAAAAGAACGATCCTTCTTCAGAACTGCAAATTTAAGGATGTTGTTGAAGTGAACAATCCTCTCATCAGTGTCTTTCTCCAAGCACAACTCGTTCAGAGCTTCACAACTAATTCCACTCATCAAAATAACCTGATAAGGAAAGAACTTCAGCTTAGCAAAAGAGAACAGGCCCAGCATGAAATTTTTAGTTCAAAAGATCCAACAACAACATAATGCAACCACACTTTGAGCATAGTTGGAACATATCTTTTGACAACATTGTCAAACTGAGAGCAGTTTTATAACAATGCTCGTACAAAAATTAAAAGTACTGAATTTCAAGAATGCATATTACCAACAGAAAAATGCAAATTAACTCAACCAACATACATTTTACACAACAGAAAACATCTAAGTTTTAAGAGGGGTCTGCTAGCGGCATTTAGATAGAATTCTACAAGAAATTTTGCAAGATAACTGACAAGCATAGCATGAGCACAAATATAAGAATTAGCAAGTCATGAAGAAGTAAACATTTGCTTTTTTAATATTAGTCCTCGTTAATTAGTATGCTTGAATATGCATAAAAGCAGCAACCAATCAATGCACAGAGACAAAATGAGTAACAGATAAAAAGGTATTAGTATATGATAAAATTTACACATGTATAACAAATGACGAAAATGATTTTGCAAACAAGTATTCAGATCTACCTTTGTGTTCCAAAGAGTTTTCACACCCTTGGGCTTCAGTGGTTCATCCAATAAAACTGACCCTTTTTCTTCACTTTTATCTTCTACATCTAAGAAATCATGCTCAAAGCTGCAAGAGGAAATTAACACATCAAAAACACAGATGTATCCTATCAAAAGTTCATTTATATACATAAATAGAACAAACAGATTTAGAAAAAGCAACTCAAATAACCAAATGGCAGAAATATGAATATACAAGTACCTGACAGGAGTATAAAGTGAAAGATTCAAGGTTTCTCTCGGCCAGTTCACAATTGCCTGTAAAAAGAATATAATTGCAGCATTTGTATGCAACTAATAAAAGAATTGATGTGTCTTAATTTATTCAAAAAACAATGTAGGATGCATGTTGAACCTTTGAGAAATCTGGAGCTATAGCGAGCCTAGGATATCTCTTGCTCAAAGACAAGTAATCCCTTTCAACGTCCACCAAGCAGAAAGGATAAACCTGCCAAGGCCACTTCAAATATTACATAATATAAACATATCCATCCCAGCAATTTTATTAAAAAAATAATCCAGGTGATTTTCTTTATAAGAGCAGAGAAGAAAAAAAAATTCAAATCTCAATTATACATCATACAAAAATCACTGCAATATTGCTATTTATGCACTGGCGGTGTTTGGTAAGTTTGCACAAGCTAATGAGTCAACCAAAGGAAGAATTGCTGGAACAAGCACAAAGAACACAATGAATAGAGACTCCAGCAACTTGAAAAAAAAAATAAAGTCCAAGCAAGAAGCAAAAGATGAGAACTAGGCTAGAAAATGAAGGAACCAGATTGTCAATGTTAGGTTTATATGCATATAGGGTTACGGTAGCTAAGAGATTTCCTGAACTGCTGATAGAACAAAAGTTATCTGGCCAACTTGGCATCACATTGTCATGGTTGCTCAACCTACATCAGAAATGAACACAGTTCATGATTTTTTTTTTTACCTTGCAGATGTATTCTCTCTTTTTTTCTTTAACAGGTGAACGATGCCTTCAGTACCAAACAACAAACAAGTTAGTTGAGAAAGCTGCAACCATAGAGCAGCAGCAAACTGTTTATAGCTACAGCAGGGCATAAAAATATCATGAAGGTCCACCTATGCACAGCCTCTCGATGTGGCGAGACCCGACGCGGTGTGACTCGACGTACAGCCTTCTCGTCCTTTATCAAAGAAGAGCCTCGACGATCTCTAGTAGTTCTTGGAGGTGTCCGTTCTCGCCTTGAGTCAGGTCCATGCTTGCGGTCTCGTTCTCTCTCCTTGTCCCGCCGTTCCCGAAGGCGTTCCCTTTCGCGTTCCCTTTCACGTTCCCTTTCGCGTTCCCTTTCACGTTCCCTGTCCCTTTCTCGTTCTTTCTCTCTCTCCCGCATCAGTTCTCTACGGCGTTCTTCCTCTCTTATCTCAAGCTCTCGGCGGTAGGCATTTCGATCATCATTTCTTTCATCCACCATGGAGACTCCAAGGGTTGGATGGGTACGAGACAAGACATTCGCTTGATAGTTAGACTCGTGTGGTGGACCAAGAATACCCTTTCCTGCAGCGTAATCCCGACCAGGAGGCAAACCCACCCCATAAGCAGCATTTGATGACCCCTGAACATACATGAGGTCATCAACATTTCTCCTCGGAGCTCCCCCTAAAATGGAAGCTGCAACTTGTCCACCGTAAGAAGTAGCACCATAAACACTTAATCCACGTGGATCAGCATCCGTCCTTGCACCATATGAGCTAATTTCTTGTGAACCATGATGACTAGGCACAGTCCTTGCTGCAAAGTATTCATCTTGTCTGCCAGAAATGTATGTTCTACTCAGTGCAATAGGATTCAATAATATTCACTACAAACAAAGCAGTGAATGGAGATGCATTCATTGCCATCAACAATAACATAAAAGGTTGTGGGCGGACAAGAGTGGCATATCAGAACAATTATTTTCTATGTAGAATATAATTCATGCCCACATATAATAGTTGAAACTTGAAACTACGAAAGGCACATGACAACCCAGAAAAAAAAATCAACATTCTCTCCTATAAGCACATAAGCATAGGTACCTCATGTCTGAACCAGATTGCAGTGATTGTGCTTTCAGCATTTGCTGTTGTCGAAAGAGTGATGCCTTGAGAAATTGAACAGCAGGATGATCAACAATAATTCCATAGAAATACAAAGATAACAGAATAAAATCCTACTGATTCAGTACCTGGTCCATCTGATCATGCAACTCAGCCTGGACAATAAAATTCAAAAGTGGTTACTCACAAATAAATTCAATAACAAAGATGGCTGTCATTTACACAAACAACAATTTAGTGAACAGCAACAAATCAAAAAAGACAAACCTGATGACGGCTGCCGAGGGAGACAGAATCAAGGTATCTTCTCGCAGAATCACTCTGCAATTCCCTACCAACAAAAGCACCCTGATGTTCACCATAGTGCCTCCTATCTGTTAGAGCATAATCAGGATTTTTTATTGCTGAAAACTGGTCTCCTTTCTGGGAGTACGCACGATTAGTAGCAGAAACATAGTCATCAGTTGTGATTCCCATGCTAGAACCAAGATTTGCAGAAGAAAACTTGGATGATTCTACCAGCACAGATGGGTAAGCAGATCGACCTTGCAATGTGGATGGAACTGCTTCTTTACCACTCACTCCACCAACCTGTTCCACAAGAGATGCTTCAAAAGTTATATATGCATGATGCAAGATAGCTACATAAATACAATATGAACTACACTTTCAAATTATACTATATATTGATAAGAAGAGGCTCAGTGCAACATTGTGATGACAAATGTGGTGTCTGAGGGTTCAAACTACATATATTATTTTTATCACTCAAACTCATGTCACCCAAATCATAAAGAAGCAACCTTTTATGGAGCAAAAAATATAGATGACTAATATAAAAAGATGCTCTTGGTAAAATAAACCAATAAAATTGAAGTTTCTCCTACTTTTGAAAAAAAAATTAAACAATGAATAAAGAAAAACAAAAGGAAAAATGTTTTTTTTTTATTTTTGCATTTTATTTTCTTTTTCACTTTTAAATTATTTTGACCAACATTGTCAATCTAGTGATGGATCTCCTTCATACAAGTATAAGAAAAAAGAGAAGCTAAGAAATGTCTCTTTCGGAATATAGAAAATTTAAAAAAATCATAGTATGGAGAGCTGAGAACATAATCAGAGTTAAAAATGAAATAAAAAGTAGCATACCAACTTTACAAATCCAAACTTCTATTGCAACATGCTTTATATAATTAACAGCATAATTATTGAGATGAAATATAATTTCCAAAACGAATTGCTGAAGTTTCTATTATCAAATATTAAATGTAATTTCTTGTATATTCTTTTTAAAAATTCTCATATATGTTGCATAATTAAAGTGACTTAATTATTTAAATTAAGTTGCTCCTTGATGAAGTCATATGAATTACGAAAAAAAATCATTCAGTATGATCCTAAGATGACTACTAATACTTACAAAAATAATCACATAAAAATAATCACATACCAACAACTGTGTTGTAACAATCCAAGCAGTTTTCAAAGTTAACTATATGCAATCTTCTTAACAAAGGTTACTGGGCCATGTGCCACATGGATACTGGTCCCAGCTAGAACCAAATCACAGCACAATTCAAATGGCAAACATGACATGAAGCTTTTGTAGAAGTCTCTTTATGTACATAATTCTAGTAATCCAAAGCACAATATGGTAGACGCAGAACGAGAGCAAAAAATATAATAGGTGCAAGCATAGCAGCAATTAGGCTCACACAATTCAGCTGCCATGGACCTCAGTTTGCAAACAAAGTGCTGAGCCTCCTGCCAATTGCAAATCCTCATTGCCATCTCCTATTGATCAAGCTTATTAGGTTTACAATTTGATCAATTGACCCACCAATTCATCCAATGATGTGTTTTTAACTGGATTGATGTTGGATGTGAATTTGATAACCATGCATGAACCACTTTCATTATGAGTGTGACTCCTAAGCAAGGTTCACAATTTTGTACGGTACCAACGTTTCAAGCTCAGCTCTGCGTTGTACATTATAAGCGAGACCCCAGACGCTCGATGTATATATATATATATATATATATATATATATATATATAAGTTAAAAAAATAAAAAAAAAGGGCGACGTCGCCTCATTTCTTCTCCTCGCGAAGCCTCGACGACGTCGTCGAGGCTGCTTCTCCCCGCACGAATGAGAAGTCGCAAACAAAGCCAAGGCTTCATTGCCTCAGACGAGGAGGCAATATCTCATCTGCGGCATCCGACGAGGGACGGCGACGACGAATCAGGTCATCGAGGGAGAGCAACGCCAAATCTCCAGGTTCTTCCTTTTATTCTTCCTTTTCTTCCTTCTCCCTCGGCTAATATCATCCAGTAGCGAGCAGCAACGGTCAAAATCGATCGTTATAGAACGATTTTGGGCGGTAATGGGGCGGAAATAACCCCAATCGACGATAACACTCAATAGCGGGCGGTCCACATACCGATCTGCTGGCGGACCAATACGTACCGCCCGATACGGACATTATCATTTGAAATTAAAATCCTTGCTCCTAAGCATAGTAAACCCTGTTGATTGGCTAGGGTGGATGATAATCCTTTTTTAAATCTATCATAAAACTCTTTAATCCTTTTCTTTTCTTAGTGTCAATACCACAACCAAAACCATTTTTAATTAAATTATTAAAAATTATTAAACATGCATATCGATTAAGACTTTAATTTTTATTAGCATATTTATTTATTTTTTATTGGAAAATTTAAGTACCAAAACATGAGTCAAGTATCTACCTAATAGACATATAAAGCAAGTAGTAACATCGGGAGTTTTTGTTTTAGAAGATAAAATGTGTAACATTTGTTTCACCTAGGGAATTAATCGGATTGTTGCAAGCAAACTGAGCGAGATGTGCGTTGGATGAAGGAGCGATCTCATATCGAGCAATCCTATTGGGAATAATGAGGGCATCTTTGAATACTCAGTTTTATATCTAAAGCAAAGTTTCCAAAAAACCGCTAAAGTCTCAGCAATAACTGCTATACGAGATTGTATTGATTGGTTGAAAGCCCTGAAAGAGAATATTGTTCTAGGTGGGATTATGTCAGTAGGTACCAGTTCAAAAAAAGTTTAAGCACCATTCAAGGAAAGACAAAAACATTTATTTGGAAATCAAGAGAGGAATCTATTCGACATAGAAATGAGAGAGATTTTGTTACACCATAGATAATCATTTTGTTCACCTTCTGATTTAAATTTATCCTTAATCTAATTAAAAATATCTGAACTTGATTTAAAAAGATCAAGTAGACACGAGTGTCTAAAAAAATTCAGATTGACCAATATGATGCATGCGAAGGTGCATGCAATTTCAAAATCTAAATTTTTGGGGGCATGCAATTTCAAAGAAGGAAGAGGAATGAGGACGATAGAGGAGTGGTAGCAGCAGCTCCTAGGTGCATGTACAGGGAAGAGGGATCGCATTCCTATGAAATAGTTTTTTTTCTTTTTTTTTTATTGATCAGATAGAACTGTTTCATGAGGCAATCCACACATTGTTTCATGCCCAGACCAGTACATACCGCTCATTTCATACCAGTTCAGGCGAAACCTTAGTCCATGAGCAAAACCTTTATTGGATACTAATCTATGATCTTGCTTTACCATGGGAAAAATCTTATGTCTAGTATTTTCAATTCTACACATATCAAGAAAGAAAGAAATGTAAATTCTATTATAGTCAACTCTACCATCTTAGTCCCCTAAAACAAAATGTACTTCTCTCTATTGAAATATATATCATTTTGCAGAAAAAAAAATGCTGTTATGAGTAAATCCCTATTCCAACACACAGAAGGGTCATTACTTCTAAGCAAAGTGCACTGGTGAGTAATAATAAACGACATTTTGGAGACTCATCCCATGGTAGATCTATGTAGTAGGAATCATGCAATTTTCACATCAGTTCTTGACAATTAAGAATTATGATAAGCAAAGTTATGGCACAGAGAATCACTTGTGAACATGGAGAAAAAAGAGAGGAGTAGGAAAAATAGAGAGGACAAGAAGAAGAGGAAAAGGGAGCAGGGGGCCAGCGATAGGTGGGTGAGACAACAGCGGGGAGCAGCCTAGTGACAATAGCTGTTGTGAAGCACAAGGGAGGCGCAACGAGACATTACGAGGGAGACCGAGAGAGAGAGAGAGGTTAACCCTAAACAAAAAGAAAAAAGTTGAATGGGACTGAACCACTCAAAAAAGGGTTTATTCACTGTTACGCTGATAAAGACTACAAGCAGAGTTTAGAACCTCGACACAAAAAAAATGTACGTCTAAATATTTCTAGTATGGTGGAAAAATTTTGGTACTTGCATATTGATTAATCATTAATATCATATCAAATTATGAATACATTCACACTGTATCTATAACCAGAATATTAAATGATGAATAAAGTATACCGATTCAGAAAAACTTTGTATTGCCACGAAGACCAAACAATCTACAATTGATAACCGGAGAATCAAAATGATTTAAATAGTCAATCCTTCCAATTCAATGGCTTTTAGGCAAAAGAAAAAGTGTCATGTTAGATGACCAATTGGGCCAAGTTTTATCACTTGTAGCGCCTTGTAGCCTGCAAGCAATTGCCAGATTTTTTTTCACTACACAGAAAATAAATGACACCATATTTGTTAGTATTAAGTTGCATTATCTTTTTCTTCTATGAAAAGAATTAGTTACTAGTTAGGATGGATAAAGAAAATGAAATGCTAGACCACATACACAAGAAAACTTTTGATCAGACATTCTCCAGTCATGTTTGAATACATGCAAAAGACATTTGGGTCAAGATTTGATCACCACATTAGTTTAACAACCGTTCACTCATGCACAAGCACAAAAGATATGTTATGATGTGACCTTCTTAGAAGTATCACTGGTAATTTAAAATCTAGCCAAGACAGTATCATTAAAACCTACTCCATGGTCAAAAATTACAACTACAATGGGTATATTCATGAATATTCTTGCAAGCAAGTATTCTCACACACAACACGGCAAAAATGGTGTTCCAAAATCAGCAACTTAATAACAAATTATCGAAAAAAATTATAAAAATACCTAGCAGAAGGTTCAAAATACAAATCAGAAAAGGTCCATTGCTAAGAGTGATAAATCTCAAAAACACAGAAAAAGAAGTTTAAAAATTAGTAACAAAATAAGAGGCTCTCAGAAAATGTAGAACAAATTGTGAAAGAAGGTTCATAATACAAATCACAAAAACTACTGCAAAGAAGGTTTAAACTTCGTAGAAGGTTTCACAAAATATACTGATTGTTTTGTTTAAAGAACAGTTCTAAGAATCAATGGTAAAAAGATATTATCAAGATGCAATAGATCGAAAAGAAAAAAATTTACAGATATAATCTATCGTATAAGCGGCTCAAGGACAGCACCTGTTGAACATTGCTTAAACCAGATGAACCATAGACAGAAGCATATGGTCCTCCATATTGAGGTGCTTGTGAAGAATAGGTTCTATACGAGTTCATATCTGTATCTGAACCACCAACAGGGTTCCCAGTATAACCACTACCGGGCTGCAACAACGATATCACATTAAAAGGTGATAAACGCAAAAGAAAGACGAAAGAATACTCAAAAGCAACAACAACAAAAAGTTTAGCAAATGCTTCTATTTGATCTACTAAATCAATTAATAACAGAATGAAAATTAAGCTCACAATGTGCCCATATGCCTGTGAGGAACCGTAAGGCTGCTGCCCATACGGATTATTCCCCTTGGAAGGATACATCTTCCTTCCTCTCGCAGCAAAACAATCCTGCTTCAAGCACAAATTTTGATCTTTATCGCATAATAGAATACACAGAATACAGAAATTTGGATAAACATAACGCCGTCGAGGTACGAAACAAAACCCTAAAGCAAGATGATGTTGGTTTTAAATGGATTAAACGAAGATACAATCCCTAGAAATCAATTTTTCTTTCAAGATGCTAAAATATCAATTGCATCAAACAAAGGGATTTAACTCAATCTCATTAAATACATAGGAAAAGAAATCCTTCAAATCCATCTATCTCAATCCCCCCAAAAGTTCGAAGAAAAAGAGGCGACGAATTTGGGGACCAAGAATAATGAACGATCCAGAAGAAAATATCTGACCTCGTGGAAGAGAGCGGCACGACGAGGAACCAATCAACCGTCTCAAGAGACGGAAAGCGGCGGTGAAGATTAGGAAGGGCGGGTTCGGCGATGGAGCGAGGAGGGGTTTTGGGAACGGAAGAGGACTGCTGCAATCTTTAATGAAGCCCAGGGTTGCCATCGGCGCCGTTGGATTCTCGTAGATCAAACGGACAAAAATAGGCCACGTACGTCTTCAACGCCTGTGGCCCTGATGAGATCTCCTTCCCGCATGATCAGGATCATCAGAACGACCTGACTCAACCCAACGTTGCAACGTTGCTGGGTCAATTCATGCACCACACGTTTGGTAAAAATATAATACATAGCATATTATTATTCTTGTTTGTTTTATGAGACTGTCTTTTTATATATCTAAAAATTTCCAAATATCATATGTGCCATTAAAATATAAATTTTAATATTACCATGTATATATAACATCACTTCAAATATATATATAACATCTATTTAGAACACGTTAATATCGGAAAACTCTTATAGTATCTTTATCACTGTAATGAGTTCTTCAAGGTATTAGAGTTTTAATTAATATTACAAAAAATAACTGTGATGACATGTATGCAAATTTCTATGTTTTAAAATTATATATATGCTAATTTAAATTTAATCGTATGAATATGGAAATAATCAACTTTAAATAGCAGATATCATATTCCCAATATTTTGCCTATAAAGAGTTGCATGGCACTTCTCTACCATTTATTTTTCGAAAGAAAAAATAATTTATTACCTATATCGATACAAGTACAAGTATCCCTTCTTACATCACAATTCATAGGTACAACAAGATCAAAAGATAAATGCCCTCTTTCCCTATCGTGTTATGATCAGAAATTCTAGCATGTTGTTCAAGAAGTTACTCATTCTTTTTTCTTTTTAATAAACATAAGAGATTCTATACTCTAAAAATATATATCTATTATATTATTCAAAGAGTTCGAGGTAGACTTAATTTCTAATTCATGTAGCACAATACATTTAAAACCCATAATTTATAAATGTACTCGTGCACAGTCATCTTTAGACGTATTAGATTATATAATTCTAAATAGTTATATAAGATATATTATATATATGATTAAATTTTGATTATGATTATTAATTAATTAATTTTTTTAATTATGATATTATTCTTTAGAAGATAACATTCACGAGAGAGATCCTTTTAATTGTGTTATTAAGAAATTATAAATCTTCTCTTTATCTTCTCGTTATCTCTAGTTTACCGTTTATAGTAATTCTTAAAAATAGAAAAAGATTAGAAAGCGAATCTAGTTTTTTTGCTATGTAGATTCATAGCACATATAGGTTACGGTGCATTGTTTGGATACTTGATGTATGGCACCTTTCATCTTACATCTATATACTTAATTTTAATTTTAACATTGAATTTTTACATAATATTTTTTATTTATAACAATTGATATTAGAGTCATTTCATGGAAACCTATGCTATCATACATTGCTAAAAAAACTCTGTGAATGATAAAAGGATAAGAGTGTCAAACGAAAAGATATACAATAATACCATCGGCTAGTCTAGGCCGGTAGTTGCATAAGGCTGAGTGGTGCGATGGTAATTGAGTTGCGCACTGCATAAGCAGAATTGCTACGTGCAGCAACACTTTTGTGTGGTGATGGATGATAGCTCTTACGAAGGAGAAGCCACTATGAGAGAGCAAAAAAAAGGGGCTCGAGGGATTGCATCGCCTAGCATATGGAGCAGTGCGGATCGACATCGATAAGGTAGGTGGAGGCGATGCTAAGCAATCATTGAATGCGAAAAGGACATCGTAGTATGAAGGTCATACAATGACGATAGCAACGATTGGCAAGCTATGTTGGCTGTGATGAGGTCATTGACCCAATGAGGAAAGTTGTGCACCACGGACGCTGGCTATTGGTGATGAGTGACTAGTGGGAAATCGTGTGAGGAATGAGAGCTTGCATGGGCCACGACAGTGTGTGATGGATAAATGGCAACAACGCTTGAGGTCGTTACTTCACGATGTCGGATGCAAGGTGCTTCAACGATGACACGTAGTTTGATAGTCAATTCATCACTATGGTGAGTGACGCAATTAGGCGTCGGTTGGATGGCAAACGACAATGATACTAGGAGTGGCCTTCGCTAGACCGATTTAGGATGCCACAGTCAGTGATGCTATTCGTCGACGAGGACGGACCACATCATAGTGAGGACCCATTGGTCAAAATCAATTTTGACTAAAATCCCTAGGCTATGTTTTAGGGCTACTTCTTTAATTTATTCTTTCAATTCCGCCCTTTTGATAACTATTTAATTTTGGCTTAAGTCAAAATTTAACTTTGACCAAAATTTGACTTCAGTCAATACCCTACTTTGACTATTTTAAATTTTGATCAAATTTTAATTCTGACTTTTAGTCAATTTTGTCTTTGACCCGATCTAAATTTTTGACTCTTTGATTGAATTATGGTCATGGCCTAATTTAGACCTAATTTGGTTCAAATTTAAGTTTTTAATTGATTTTGACCTCAGTTAACTTTCATTTCACCAAACCCTAATTTTGATTAAATTTGACCTCAATCAACTCTAATTCTAACTCGCGTAATTGGGATGATGTGTGACCTAAATCTATGAGTCCAATTTAGGTTGCCTAATTTTGGGCCTACCCAATTAAATAAGTTTGATTAGTCTAATTTAGGATTTCAAACTGAATTAAAAAAATATAAATTATAATTTCCTTTATAGTTTTCTTATACGATATATCGATAAAACTTTTGCATATGAAAATTAAAATCTAATTATTATTCTTAGATATTTGCTTAGTTATTCACATATATATTTAAAATTATGAAATAATATTTTTTTTTACATAAAGGCATGATTTATGATTTATCATGATTATATTTATCATGTGAGTTTTTCTTTATATTGATTAATATTTTATAATTATTATAATTATTATTTTATTATTACTAAATTATTTTAGCATAAATTAAATTAAAAAAATTTTATGAATATTATTTATAACTTATATCTTTGAGTTTTATCTAATTGGTAATCAATAAAATAGCTCAAGATGAAAGGTTTATGAGATATGAATTATAATATAAATTTTATCATTTATAAGATATTTTAAAATATATTTTATATTATTATATCTACCTTATAGTTATCAAAATGGCCTAGACTTATAAAATTACATTAATGAATTAGTCCTAAATGATATTTAAAAAATAATATTCATAATTACAAACTTAACTAAGAAATTTAGATAATTATAACGAAGAACCTACTTCGAATAATTATACGATTGAGTAGAATAATATTGTTTTAAATATCCTTACAATCTAGGAAAGCGAAATTATTCTTAAAGAATCACATCAGTCCTTCATATACTATTTAGTGTGAACACTAAATATGCTAATATTTCACCAAAAGTGAAATAAAGATAATATTAATACTATATTTTTTTATTAAAAAACTTAAAGTCTTTATATTATATTATTTTATTACAATGATATCTCCTTCATTGTATTCTAACAAATACTCATATATTTTTTAAAATTAAATTATTATAAATAATTTAAGCATATATAATTTATATTGAGTGTGTTAAATCTTTATCAAACTAGTTAAAATGGTTACAAACAAAAATATTGAAAGTTATATCAAACAAATAATTAAGATAAATGATTAGAAAAAGTCTAAAAGACTCAGTTTTATGAAAATTATTACTAATATTTAGATTTTTATTATAATCTATAACTAGTGCAATAGAATATTTTAAATATTAATTTAAATTTACTGATAAGTCGTTAGCTGATACCTTCATAAAAGATCGAATTGAAGTTTAATATGATAGTATTTAAGAAATTCAAGATGATAACTTTAATATGACATATGATAGGAAAAATAATGGCATAGGTATTATTAGGATCGTGAATGAAACTAAGAGAGTGAGTAAATTAGTGCTATCGTAAACTTTCAACGATTTTAAAAAATTACGTTCGATAAAGCCCGTAATGGAAATGCATTTAAACTTAATAACGTTTGTAAGAGTGCACGCAAAAGTAGTAGATAGTTAAATTAGAATGCAATGAAAGTAAATAACAAAAGAAAAGAGCACACCGAATTTATAGTGGTTTGGTTGTCGTGACCCAAGTACACTCTCGATTCCTCCTCCGTCGAGGCCACTGACTTCTACTATCGATCTTCTTTCAATGAGCGAAGATCAACTACCCTCTTACAACTCTTTCTTATTTTCACAGGTTTAGTAGACAACCTTTACAAGTCTCACACATCTCTTAAAATGATCACAAATCTTAAAGAAGAGGAGGAGGACACCTAGCACTTTTTCAAGACTTTTACAACTCAAAATCTCAAGGCTTTTGTTCACTTTTCATGCTTTTTCAATAAGAAGAGCGTGGAGTATTTATAAGCCCCAAATGGCTTCAAAAATGGAGCCAAAAAGTATCTCATCCCATGTTTTCGGAGTATTGGCAATACCATCAACAGTACTAGGCGGTACCACCTCTGCTCCCTAGACAACTGACGGTACTACTGCTAGTCTGAGTGGTATGACCGCCTAACAGAGCCTTGGAGACTGGGCTCTAGCGGTACCATTGCTTGATAGGGTGGTATAACCACCGCTTTGTCACGGACTTAGCTGGTTTTGCCTAAGTCGTGCGGCACCCTTGCGTGTCCGTCCGCAAAGGTCAGCCTCCTCGAAGTCTCCCATTGTCCCTTATGACCAACAAAAGAGAGAACGGGCTAGAGAGAACGCCTCAATCGGGATCCACAAGTAAACATCTCCGAAAAACACTTCATAGACAATGCAAATCACAAACATACTTTACAAGCTCTGAACAGTGGCACAATAAAAGGGTAAAATGGTCCATTACAGACCAAAAATCTCTCGCACGTGTCCACATGACACAACCTTTATTTACAAGCCTAAAGAGGCCACCAACCCAACTAAAATGGGACTATTAAGCCTTCGGCCGCCCCTTTACATGCTGTACAAGGCATGAACATGTCAAAAGACACGGACATACATAAGCATTACATCAAACACCTTGTTTAGAAGTTTGTCCGTGACATTCTCCCCCACTTATTCCTTCGACGTCCTCGTTGAAGCCTTTGTCGACACTACAACTCCTCGCCTTTGCTGAGTCTTCAATCTTCTACTCCAGCTACAATGCGCCTCTTGGCTCCTAGCTGCTCTCCACTGTTGTTTTTGAGTAGTCGAACCTTTGATCCGCCATGCTGCTTCAACTCACCAATGACTCTGACTCTGGTGTGGGGTTAGCTGAGTTGTGTTGATCCTTGTTAATTCCTGCAGATCCCTCAAATGAAGGAAAAGACCATCCTTACTGCGCCAGTCTCTCAAATGCCTCATGCTGCTTGAACTGGGTGGATGCTTGTTGGAGCTTTAACGAGCATCATCTCGCAAACTTCTGAAGTTTTGGGTCCTTCCTCCACAAAATTTGCTCATTGACTCTTCTTTCACTTAGTTGTCACATCCAAGTAGGTTCGCATCACTTCCGCTTTCGATTGGCATTTCGTTGGGAAATGAAGCGGACAATCTACTCTCAGTAGCACTGATCACCATTGGTGAGGATTTGACAACTATTGTCTTCCATTATCTTCGAAGGGTCTTTGAACTTGTGCAGAGCTCCTCTGCTGGATAGATAAGAGAATTGGGGTACTCGGTTTCGCCCATTCTCTTAAGGGTTGAGAAGGCAAAAGTTACTTGACTTCGCCCGCCTCCTCGAGGTTGTACTTCATGCATCGAGCTGGTTACTGGCCTTCACCTGCTCTTTGCTCACACTTTTGAAGCACTTGAAGTGTTTGCACTCCTTGCGTTGAGTTAGTTACTATGATTCACCTTCTCAATGCCATTGAACTTCTGGAATGCAGGAAGTTTTCACCCCAACTTGGAGTAATTCTCTCATAGGTTTGGTCGCCTCTGGGATTGTACCGTCTTCTCCATCAACCCTGCCGCCTACTCCTCTAAGTAGCAAAGGTACAGCATCGCGTACTGCCTGCTTCGTTCCTTGGTTATGCACTCTTGCATGACCCGAAGTCCTTCACTTTCGGCTATCTTTGATGAGAAGCACATTGACATCGGTCTTACGAAGTTCTTCGGCCTCTGCCCTTCAGCCTTGTCTCGGTACTTGGAGATTGCCTCTGCATTCTCCACCTCCTCGGCCCCTTTCACGACCAAGCGCTCTCCCTCCATGAGAGCAAGGGATCAATGACTTTCACGGAAGTCTTGCCTCTGCGGTACCATGGCGCTGCCATGCCCATGGCCCTACTATCCGTCGCCTCGCATCTGCATCCCTTTTCTTCACGATCAGTAGATATGTCTCTGTGGCACTCCTCTGAGTCCAACTCCATTCTAACTGATGCTTGATTTTGGGTAGCTAAGTCCCTCTGGACTCGTCGTCGCTTCCTCGCCCCTTTCGACCCCCTGCTTCAACACCTCTGTATTCTCCAAGCAGTCCGTTTGGTCAATGGAAAGACAGACTGCAACTCCCATGCATGGCCTCTGCCATCACGTTGTAAGGTTTGCACCGATTATGTTCTCCTTAGCTTCCTTGGTAGCAACGTTCGCTTACTCGGCCTTGTCCTCTGACTTGCCGGGCTCCCTTAAGCGAATATGAGCTCTGGAGCAGTCCAACTCTCCAACTGCTTCGATCATACCTCTGCATGATCAAGTTCCTCCCATGGAACTCACTGGTACTTGTATTCGAACTTTTCCCTTGGTGGAACCCAGCCCCCATATACTGATGACCAAGGTTTTCATCCGATGCAAAATTCGATGCACGCACGGAAGACCCGCCTCTACGGTACCATGGCCTTCACTCCTTGAATCCATAGCCCTTCTTGCCGTCGTGTTGTTCACCAAAGTGGAGCTTCCAGTAGCTCCCGATCATACCTCCATATGATCTAGTCCCTCCCGGGACTATGTCGTGTGTATCGCATTGCCACGAATTATTCCACCACGATCCGCTGAACCATGTCGCCTCCTGGTGACATCTCCATTGCATTCTGATCCTTGTGGAATAAACTCAAATTGTGAACCCTCCATGTGTGGCCTCTGCCAATACATCGCAGGGTCTCCTCCACCTTCGATTTTGTTCGCTCCTTTGGCAATCGACCTTCATCCACCCACTCTTGGGTCACACCTAGATGAAGCACTGCTCTAGGACAGTCCATCGCCTAGTAGCTCCCAAAGTCCACCGACTTCACTGTAATTTGTGCACCATTGTCTGGATCCTGGGCCTCTGCCCCTACCAGCACAATCTCCGCTGCGCACCGCTTCTTTCATAGCAACTCGAATGGTAACACTGTGGTATATTCTTCAAGAGTACCCACCTCTACATCCTCTTGCCCCGTGCTAAGGCCTTCTGTACCCAACTTCGCCTCCGCAAATTGAGTTACCTTAGTTCCTCCATCAAATGCTTCTCCGAGATAAGGTGCATGTGCCCCGAAGCTCCCTTCGTCTTTGGCACCATGCAAGATAAGTCCGCTCCATCAGAATGAAGGACCCATGGAACAACATGATCCTACTCTTGCCTCTACAAGAGTTCATGTCCTTGACCTCTGTCTAAGGAAAGCATTGTGCCTCTGCTCCACGTTCCAACTTCTATGCTGGCTCCCTTCATGCGGTTTGAGTACTTCGCCAAGTTGCTCCACTCCTCGTTTTCACATTGAGTTGATGGTGGCCCTCGCGCCCACCATTCCACGGGTCAGCCCTCCCTTGAGTCCGATCTCCCCATCGACTCCAAGTGTGCCTTCATTTGTGTTGCTTTGGGTCGCTCCCCCACTTGATCTCGCAATGCATCCACCAATGCATTCTCTCAAGCGAGATCATGCGACGACTCTTCGCCGCTTGCTCAGTCCATCGAGCTTCGTGGAGTTGTTGTTTGTTGAGGTACTCCTCCTCAACATGTGAGGTCCGTCTCACATGATTCTCCCTCTGGAGAGCCGGGACTTATCCCTCCTAGATAACTATCCCGTTGGAGCAACATTTCTCTTCATTTTGGAGACCACCATCCCCTTGGACTACTCCGATCTGCTGAACAAACTGTGCATTGTTCTGCCTCCTGCAAACGCACTTGCCAGATTGCGACTCCCCGTCAATACAGTCCCCACTGCACCCCTCAAGGCCTAGCAACATGCTGAACTCATTGCACACTTCAGCCTCCTACGGACGTATCCTTCACATGCCGAAGAGAAAGTTTCAATGCTCCATGGCGCCGAGTTTCGGTCGCCTTGGGATGGCCATGAACATTCCATCGTCCACATACAAGCCCATGCATGAGTACCAAATTCTTCGAGTTAGCAATTCCCCTCACCTCTGTGAGCTTTGCATAACTCTTTTGGTCGTTGAGCAACTCATTCCACCTTGCATGGTCTCATCCTTTACCAAGCGCCTCGCTTGGCTTGAGCACCATCAAGTATAGTTGTCAACGTTGAGCCGTAGCTCAAACTCAGCCATCCCAACCTTTGTGCGCTCCACATTCTTCCAAGCTTGCCTGTTCTCGTGGTGCCTCTTGCGCGAAGGGTTGGCCATTCCTCTGAATGCCAATCTCAGATGCCCGCTCCTCTGAGCGACTCCATTTCCCTACATCTCCATGCCCGTTTTCCCCCCAAACGGTCGCGCGTGTGCTGACTGCCCTCAACGCAGCCCCGCTAGGTCCCCCACGTTTGCATACTAAGTGTTTCTATGAGTGCTTGTCCCGCTCCGATACCAACTGTCACGGACTTAGCTGGTTTTGCCTAAGTCGTGCGACACCCTTGCGTGTCCGTCCGCAAAGGTCAGCCTCCCCGAAGTCTCCCATTGTCCCTTATGACCAACAAAAGAGAGAACGGGCTAGAGAGAACGTCTCAATCGGGATCCACAAGCAAACATCTCCGAAAAACACTTCATAGACAATGCAAATTACAAACAGACTTTACAAGCTCTGAACAGTGGCACAACAAAAGGGTAAAATGGTCCATTACAGACCGAAAATCTCTCGCACGTGTCCACATGACACAACCTTTATTTACAAGCCTAAAGAGGCCACCAACCCAACTAAAATGGGACTATTAAGCCTTCGGCCGCCCCTTTACATGTTGTACAAGGCATGAACATGCCAAAAGACACGGACATACATAAGCATTATATCAAACACCTTGTTTAGAAGTTTGTCCGTGACAGCTTGGCAGCATTAACTGCCGATAGTACCACCGCCCAAATAAGTTCTGGGAAGCTAAGCCTCAAGCGGTTCCATTGCTAGCCCTGGCGGTGCCACCGCCTGACATGGCTCCAGGTTACTAAGTGTGCCAAATAGCAAGCCCAATTCAGCCCTAATTCGGTCCCGGTTGGCCCCTAATTGAATTAGTAGGGTTACACCCAAACCTAACTCAAATTAAGATCTAACTATAATGATTAAGACAAACAATTACAAAATAGTAAATCTAAGTTGTCCTGCTTATCATTTGTTCATCCGAGCTCCAAGCAAACTTCTGACGCATCGTTTGAACCTTTGGCACATCACCTAATCCATCGACATGTTGACTCTTGCAATGTCCAATTCTTCCGGCTCGATGTCCGATTTCTGACTCTGACCCAAGTTTTGATTCTATTGCTTTAATTTTTTTGTCTTTTCATGATCAAAGTTATGTTGAAAAATCTGGAGTGATATCACATGTGCAGTGGAAGACCATAAAACAAAATCCCAAAATTCCTATAAAAAAAGATTTCTTATCATCATGCAAAAGTTAGTGAGCAAAAACCCACGAAACCAAAAAAAATACGTATAAGAGAATTACCCAAGGAGATCCTATATCCCTGAATTTTTGTATATCTATGGGATTAGATGAAGGAGTTCAAACGCCCTCCTCTCCAACGACGATCCACACGACAAGGGCTGCGAAGATGCTCCTCAAATCACTGCCCAAAACTCTTCCTCGGATGCACTACATAATCAAGAAGGGGGTGCCCCTTCTTGCAAGCAATCACCTATGTGTCTAATCCCCATCATACCCCTATGAAGCTCAAAGACAATTTGAGACAACAGTTTTGTCAGTGGATCTGTGATGTTTTGTTCGAATGGAACTTTTTCCACTACTACATCTCCTTGGGCTATGATCTCTCTGATCAGGTGGAACCTTATCAGAATGTGCTTAGACTTCTGATGAGACATGAGTTCTTTCGCTTGAGTAATCGTCCCGTTGTTGTCGCAATATAAGGGAATCGACTCCTCACTACTCGACATGACTTCGAGATCTGTGATGAACTTCTTCATCCAAACTCCCTCCTTTGCTGCCTTTGCTGCAGCAATGTATTTTGCCTGTGTGGTCGAGTCAACAATAGTATCATGCTTGGAACTCTTCCAGCATACTGTTCATCCATTCAGGGTGTACACATACCTCGAATTCGACTTGTTGTCATCGATATCGGATTGGAAACTCAAGTCGGTGTAGCCTTCAACCCTAAGGCTACTACCTCTATATACCAGTAAAAGATCTTTAGTCATTCTCAAGTATTTAAGGATAAACTTTACTGCTTTCCAGTTCTCCAAGTTTGGATCTGCTTGATATCCACTCGTGACACTTAGAGCATATGTTATATCAGGTTTGGTACATAGCATGACATACATGATAAACCCTATCACTGAGGCATAGGGTATCCTATCCATATTCGTGCTTTCTTTAGGAGTCTTTGGGGGCATGCGCCTAGAAAGTGATATCTCATGTTTTATCGGTATGAGACATCTCTTGGAATTTTTCATGTTAAACATTTTGACAATAGTGTCTATGTACCTTAATTGGAACAAGCGAAGCATCCTCTTGAATCTATCTCTATAGATCTGAATCCCCAATATATATGATGCTTCCCTTAAGTCCTTCATGGAGAAGTGTATAGATAACCAAGCATTTACTATGGATAGCATTTCTACATCATTTCTAATGTTTAAGATATCATCCACATATAACACCAAGAAGGTGATAGCACTCCCACTTACCTTTCTGTACGCACAAGACTCATCTTCGTTCTTAACGAAGTCATAAGATCTGATCGTCTCATCAAATCTTTTATTTCAACTTCAAAAAGCTTGCTTCAGACTATAAATGAACCTAAGAAACCTACACACTTTATCTGGGCTGTCCTTGGACACGAATCCCTTAGGCTGTATCATATATACCTCCTCATTGAGATTGCTATTAAGGAACACGATTTTCACGTCCATCTACCAGATCTCATAATTATATTGTATTATAATAGCCAGTAGAATTCTGATAGATTTTAACATGGCTATGGGTGAGAAGGTTTCGTCATAGTCAACACATTGCCTTCGACGATACCCCTTAGCCACTAGCCTTGCTTTATAAGTCTCTACCTTTCTATCTACTCTAATCTTCTTCTTGAAGATCCACTTGCAACCAATGAGTATAATACCCTCAGGTGCATCAACTAGGCTCTAAACTTTGTTTGAGTATATAAAATCCATCTCAGAATTCATGACTTCTTGCTACTTCTCGGAGTCTATACTTATAATAACCTTCTCGTAGGTCTGAGGATTAATATCCTCAATATCCTCTCCTCTAATATGTCCCACGAATCTCTCAGGAGGATGGGATACTCTATTTGACATACGTAAAGTTGGAACTTGTGTATTAGGTACCTAAACAAACTCGAGTTGGGGAGTAGTGCTTGAGCTAGGTTCTCCAACCTCGCTCAACTCTATTACACTCCCAATATCTCCACCAAGAATGTGTTCCGTTTTAAGAAACACCACTCTCTTATCTACAAAGACCTTTTGATCCTCAGGGTGATAAAAATAATACTCACAAGTTTCCATTAGGTATCCCACGAACTTGCACTGCTCTATCCTAGATTCTAACTTATCGGGGTTGTGTCTTTTAACGTGGGTAGGGAAGTTCGAAATCTTAACAACCTTAAGATCGGGCTTCTTCCCTTTTCATATCTCATATAGTATAGACACTATTGACTTAGTTGAAATTATATTTAGAAAGTAATATGCGGTCTCTAGGGTGTATCCCCAGAATGAGACGGGTAGGTCGGCGAAGCTCGTCATGGACCGCACAATGTCTAATAGTGTACGATTTCTCCTTTCAGATACACCATTGAGATAAGGTGTATAAGGAGGTGTCTATTAGGATATAATCTCATAGTCCTTGAGAAACTAGGTGAACTTTGTACTTAAGTACTCACCTCCTCAATCTAATCGAAGAGTCTTGATACTCTTTCTAGTCTGGTTCTCCACTTCATTCTTATACTTTCTGAATTTTTTAAAGACCTTGGACTTATACTTCATCAAGTACAAATATTCATACCTTGAGAGATCAT
Organism: Musa acuminata AAA Group; assembly: GCF_036884655.1. NCBI lineage: Eukaryota > Viridiplantae > Streptophyta > Magnoliopsida > Zingiberales > Musaceae > Musa > Musa acuminata. The sequence goes on along the minus strand of NC_088359.1, from coordinate 26,403,371 downwards.
CAATAAAGGTAATGAAGTAGGAGCAACCACCTATGATATGAATTAATATTAGACCACATACATCACTATATATAAGTTCTAGTAGCTTAGTGGCTCTTTCTCTCTCTAGTTTCACTAAATGGAGAGTTGATCAGTTTTCCACAAAGGCAAGGCTTGCAAGTTGTATATGACTCATAGTCGAATGGATCTAGATATCTATCATTAGCAACTTTTAAATTCTTCCCTCATGTATGTGACCTAGTCTACAATGTCATAGGTATGCATTATTTACCTCATCTCATTTCCCTTTGGACACACTTACATTCATGATATGTGGAGCAGTGTCTAGCATAAATAAACCATTATGTAATGTTCCTCTTATGATGATCTTATCATCTAATAATATTGAACAATCATTATGCGACAAAGATGGGCACTAGAAGAGGAACTACAAAGAGTACCTTGCAGAGTGGGCGAAACAGAAGCTTGGAGAAGCTTTAGGTACATTCATGATTAGTCTCCAATTATCATATTTTTGTGATAGTGCATGGGTATTGGATATCGACAATGCTTATCACATCTGCAATTTGTTGCAGATTCTGACAAAGCCTAGGAGATTGGCGAGAGGAATATTGCATAATGGTTTGTTTAAACTAAACACTGGTCCACATATCATAAATGTAAGTGTGTCTAAGAGAAAACGAGATTAGGTGAATAGTATATACCTATGACATTGTAGGCTAAGTCATCTATGAGGGAATGATTCAAAAATTGCTAAAGGATGGATATCTAGATCCATTCGACTATGAGTCATATACAACTTGCGAGCCTTGCCTTCATGGAAAACTGATCAACTCTCCTTTTAGTAGAATTGGAAAGAGAGCCATTGAGCTGCTAGAACTCATACATAGTGATGTATGTGGACCCATGTCAACTCATGTCATAGATGGTAATAAGTGGTCTTGAGTTTTCTTGTAAGAAGTGCTAAGTCATCATCATCATCATCACTTAGTTTTCTCCCAAGTGGTCTTCTTTGGTTATAAGTGTCGTGTCATTCCTATTTGTTTGGAAAGTTATTCTCATGTTCATTATTTGTCATGCTTGTCATTTCATAGGTCAATAAAGACTCGATAAGTTCTTCAAGTGGAAAATTATTTAAGTCATTTACTTCTTGTATTGTCATTACTTTTAGATCCCAATTTTTTGGAAGGGATCTTAGTATTTTATTTACAAGTTCAAAGTTAGAAATTTTTTTACTAAGTGATTTTAAACCATTAACGACATTAGTAAAACGAGTGTACATGTCTCTAGTGGTCTCGCTTGGTTTCATTCGAAACAACTCATAACTATACATCAAAAGATTAATTTTTTACTCTTTAACTCTACTTGTGACTTTGTGTATGACTTCGAATGTATATCAAATATCATGTACAGTTTCACATATAGAAACCTGATTAAATTTATTTTTATCTAGAGCACAAAACAAAGTATTCATCGCTTTAGAATTCAAAGAGAAAGTATTCTTCTCCAAATTATTTCATTCGTTCATTGGTTTAGATGACTTTTGAAAATCACTTTCAACAATATTTCATAAATCAAAATATATAGAAATCAGAAAAATCCTTATATAAGTTTTTCAATATGTGTAGTTCATCCCATTGAACATAGGAGGACAAGTAATAAAGTGACCTTTAGATTGCCGGCAAAAGTCATCTTTCTTGAGTGTTAAACCAAACGAAGTGAAACGTGGCTTTGATACCAACTGTTAGGATCGTGATGACACTAAGAGAGGGATGAATTAGTGCTATCGCAAACTATTGATGATTTTAAAAAATTACATTCGATAAAGCCCGTAACGGAAATACATGTAAACTTAAAAACGTTAGTAAGAGTGCAAGCAAAAGTAGTAGATAGTTAAATAAGAAGGCAATGAAGGTAAACAATAAAAGAAAAGAGCACACCGAATTTATAGTGGTTTGGTCGTCGTGACCTATGTCCACTCCCAATTCCTCCTCCGTCGAGGCCACTGATTTCTACCATTGATCTTCTTTCAACGAGCGAAGATCAACTACCCTCTTACACCTCTTTCTCCTTTTTACAGGTTTAGGAGACAACCTTTACAAGTCTCACACCTCTCTTAGAATGATCACAAATTTTATGGATAGGAGGACACCTAGCACTTTTTCATGACTTTTATAACTCAGAATCTCAAGGCTTTTGTTCACTTTTTATGTTTTTTTAAGTAGGAGAGTATGGGGTATTTATAGGGCCCAAATGACTTCAAAAATAGAGTCAAAAAGTGTCTCATCCTATATTTTCGGGGTACTAGTAGCACCACTGCCAGTACTAGGCGGTACCATCGCTTGCTCCCCTGATAACTGGCGGTATGATCGCTTGACAAAGTCTTGGAGACTGGGCTCTAGCGGTACCATCGCCTAACAGGGTGGTACCACTACTTGATAGCATTAATTGCCGACGGTACCATCGCCTAATCTGGGTGGTACCACCACCTAAATGAGTTCTTGGAGGCCGAGCCTCAGGTGGTTCCACCGCTAGCCCTAGCGGTGCCACCTCCTAACTTGGCTACAGGTTACTGAATGGGCCAAATAGTAGGCCCAATTCAACCCTAATTCGAGCCTAGTTGGCCCATAATTGAGTTAGTAGGGTTACACCCAAACCTAACTCAAATTATGACCTAACCACAATGATTAAGACAAACAATAAATCTAAGTCGTTCGGCTTGTTATTTGTTCATCCGAGCTCCCGTCGAACTTTCGGCGCATTATCCGAACCTTTGGCGTATCGCCCAATCCATCGACATGTTGACTCTCGCAATGTCCGATCTTGGTGCAACATCCGATTCTTTCAGCCCGATGCCTGATCTCTGACTCCAGCCCAACTTCTTATTCTTTTGCTTTAATTGTTTTGCCTTTTCATGATCGAAGTTAGTCCTGCATCACTTTTCTTAAATAGCACATTAGATCGTAAACTCATCAATTGATTTCATCTTCAAAATCCGGGATTCAACCAGTATAGCACGTCTGACTCAACTAGTGGTGGGCTACCACTTAAGATCGACATGAGAACTCACGCTATCCCCTCATATAGGAAGACGCATGAAACAACCATTAGAATACAACAATCAAACCCAGCCTCTCAATTTCCCCTCGATCGCACCATTAGACCTATCAACTCCCTCCCCTCCCCCATCATAAGTTTTCAGCAATCTGTCACCCTTAGCCATGATTTCGGAAGGGGTCGCTCAATTAATTATAGTGAGCATTAATTCTTGACAGCATGATCTAACTCTTTGAGCACCTGATGTCGATCCCCATCCCTTGTCCATTTTGATCATGCCCCTACCTTAATAAACGATATGCCCTTGAATGTCTTTCTCTGATGTTACTGCATTCACTAGCCTTTGACATAAATAAACTCCTGGTGGTATAAGAAGTTGAAGAGAGGGGAATGAGCAACAAGCCACCCTTCGCCGACAAATAAAGTATAAAAGTCGAACCCCGAAACCAGTCGGGGGAGGAGGAAGAGAAACCATAAAAAAATTCTCTTAATCCCTTCTAAATCCTCTCTCCTTTTTCGATCGACTTAATCATCAAATAGGTTGAGTCGGGAAGTATCTAAATACTAACCAATTATGCAGGACTCCTGCACATCTAAGGAATATCTCAAGATGATACAAAACATCCCTTGATTAGGCCAAAGGACACTTCTGAATGACTCCAAACTTCCTTTAACAGATAAACTGCACCTTATAAGAACCATGAGCCAATTACCATAAGCCATCAAAGTCTAAAGAGTATATTTGCTCTCATAATCTCATTCTTGTATTTCACCCTAACAATGCATTTAAACTTCTATGGTGGGTTTGTGCTTTCAGAATTGAAACTAGTCGTATTAACTCGTCTTTCAATGATACTCAAGATACTCAAGTAAAAACAATTAGAATATTGAGTATGAATATAGTTGAATTTTTTTATATAATTTATTATTAATTTTATTTTATTTATGTTATTTAAATTTATTATAATAAAATTAAGAATAAATGAAACTTAAATGAACTAAATAATATAATAATAATTAAGATTCAAGTACAATTATCTTCCTATACGCCAATCTAAGACTTAGCAGAACAATTCAGGGATCGAACAATAGTTCTTTAGAACTACAAAAACTGACTTCCTACGAATATAAAATATCTTCAAAATAATATTATAAGTTTTTATTTTGTCTGTACATTCCAATAGTTAATATATTTAAATTTCATCGGAAAGACAACAAAGAGCATTTTGACAAGCACTATCACCACAAAGCACTTGGACCGTAATTGTTCCGACAAGAGTAATAATTAATCATTTCAAAAAAAATATTTTTATTTAATCAATCTTTTAATAATAATAATAATAGCAATAATAATAATTGGTTAAATTTCAATGTGTTTGTTTATCTTTAGGTTTTTAGATTTGATACATGATACAATCAATCTTGATCATCAACTCTTAATATAATGAAATTGATTTAATTTATTATGCTTTTGAAATTAATATAACTTAATCACGTCGATGATATTAGTTTAGAAAATTATGAGTGGAACACACCATATATATATATATATATATACTGGTACAGTAAGAAAACTTTCTCTTGTTTACAATTATTGTCGATTCTTGTGGAATAACACTACACTTCGTGTCGTGTCATATGACAAAATTATTTGATGTACATACTGCCACTACATCAATAGCTGAAGCCTCAAAATAAAACTGGGTGGAGTTAAATGTAACCCTTTCGTGTTTACTTATTCTTCTCTTCCTCTTTATCCATTTTAAAAGCAGTAAATAGGGAAGAAAAATAGTGGTATGATCTAATGATGGTTAGACACCGAGTAGTAAAATAGATTTGATTGCAAAGTAGAAATGTCGTGGTAGAAGATCATCCTCCAAAACAATCAAACCATCAAATACAACCCTACTTATATCTAACGAAAAATAATGTAATTTTAGGTGATGTGATCATTCACAGACCTGATGTGATAAGATCCACCCATCTTCGCTTGTGAGAGACGACATGATCTCAGCTTGTCATATTACTTCCACCAGAGAACAAATACGAACCTTCTTATATTTCCAGAAAACATTTATTCCATGCTTTCGTTTGCCGGAATCTTTTGCTGCCTCACAGCTTCTCAAGATTCCTTTTTTATCGTTTGGTTCACGGGCGGTGACTGTAAAAGCGCTTCTCAAGATTCCTTTTGCGCTTGATCAGTTCATTGGCGGTGACCGTACCCAGCTCAAGTGGACTAGCCGTTGCGCCGTAGGCCCCACCGGTGCACGCGGAGGCGAAGCTCCGCGGCCAAGGCAAGGAACTCGGCTGCCTGAGCCGGCGTCAGAATCTCCACGACCTGCCGCAGGGTGGCGTCCCTCAGCTCGTCCGCCGCGCTGACGACCGCCCGCAACTCCCTGGCCACCACGTCCGCGGCCGCAGCCCGCGCGCTGACGTTTCGAGACCCGGCCCTCACCGCCCCGAGCACCGCCTGGCTCGCCATGGCCTCCTGCGCCTCGGCCAGACCCTCCGAGATCCGGTGCTCCGCCGCCACGACTTGCCGGCGGAGCTCCTCCATGGCCGTCCGCTGGTCCGGCCAGAGGAGGCAGCCGTCGCGGCCGCCGTCGCCGCCTTCGTGGAAGAGGAGGCGGAAGGCGAGGGAGGGCTTCCACCCGGCGACCCAGAGGAAGGTGCGTTCGAAGGGGGTGAGCCAGGAGTGGGAGATGACGTCTAGGACGTCGGCGTCGGCGTGTCGGGCCCTGGCGTCGCGGTATTCGCGGTAGTGGTCGAGGATAGCATCGACGGCTGGGAGGATGAGGTGCGGCCGGTGGATAAGAGCGGCAAGGAGGTCAGAGCGGAGTTCGTCGAGGCGGGCGAGCCAGGAGACGAAGAAGGCATCCATAGGGTCTCGAAGCCGCGTGGGGTAAGTTTCGAGGGCATCGGATCGGGCTGGGGCTAGAAATAGAGAACCATGTCCTTCGTATCGAAGAAAACTATCGACGGGATTCCGAGGCGGCGGCGAAACAAGGAGCAAGGCGGATGATGTGGGCGTTGCAGAGATGGAGCAGGGTCGGTGGAGTTTTCCTCGGTCGTGGGGTGGTATCGACATGGAGAAGGTCGCAACGGCCGTACCCGGTTATGACGTCATCAATAAATATTTAATATTTAATTTATATGAATTGAGAAAAAAACGAATTCCCCTTTAAAAAAACCCACTTTTATATATTTTTCAAACAGTTACCAATTTAGTTTTTCTCAAACTAGTGCCTAATTTAAAAATTATTGAAACGACCCTTTCTCTATGGTCACCCGTTGTCATAGAGGACAAAAGAAAAGAGAAAAAAAAAATCAAAGTGGAGGAGGGAGGGAAGAGTGCCCACTTTCGTCATCATATCCCATTATTTTTTAAAGAGACACAAGGAAGAAGAAGGGAAGAGAGAAAAGTATAGACGATTGAGAAGAATGAAAGAAAAGTAGAGCAGAGAGGAGGAGGCGACAATGATAATGTAACAAATGTCACGACGATTATGGAAGAGGAGTGGAGGAGAATGGATAATTTGGGTAGTTTCTGAATTAGGGGATACAATTTGAAAAAAATTAAAATAGGGTAACTACGCGAGAAATATGTAAAATGAGTCTTTTTTAAGAAATTATCTAATAAAAAGGATATTTTTTTAAAAAAAATTATCATAACTTTAAAAATTTCTAAGATAATGCTTCAACTTTAAAAGATTCTTACAAAGTATTCTTAATCATGTGAAAAATATCATTTTACTTCTATTTCCGTCAAACTCATCATCACTTCCTTCTCCCTTGCCACGTGAGTGAGTTAATGCACGAAGGTGAGTAAGTGCATAGTGACAAGTAATTGTTTGACGAAGAGAGGATAGTCGATATAATTAACCTACATATAAGGTGGAAGCACAAAACCTTTATCATTGGTTATCTCCACCCACGACCACAAGTACTTATGTTATGGGTGATCGTTCAGATGGAGATGGATGATTGATGTGGCGTAAGATAATGATTGATTGAGATAGAATGATCATTTAAAAAATATAGATGCTATGTAAAAAAAAAATTTAGTTAAGACCTTATCTAAAAATTTATCAAAGTTATAATTTTTTTAAAAAAATTTAAAAAGCTAATATTCTCGTAAATATAGCTGTTTTTGGGTTTTTTTTTCTATATTAAAAAAGGTAAATTTGAGAAATTAGATTCAAGTTAATTTTCTATTTTCTACCAATTTGAAACGCATCTTTTATACTACATTAGAATTTGAATAGATTTACGAGGCGGTTAGAGTTAAATGTTAAATAAAAATAAAATATTACGACATAAATCAATTACAGCTGTCTCATAACGGATACGTTGGAGTGCTGCGTGGCGCGCGCGGAAGTTCGTGCCGCTTCCGGACGGCAGTGTTTGGGGCCTATCAACAACTAATCGGTATGTGTTTGCGACCGTAAGAGAGTGCGTACGTGTGGGTTGGGTCCTCTTTTTCGTGCCTATCACCAACGCAGGCAAAGGGTGAGCGGCACGAGAGGACAGTTCCTGACAACGGTGTTTTAAGTGCGTCCGAAGTGTTCTCATTCTCTCACGCTGAGTAGCCGTCGAGAGAGAGAACGGTGATAAGGACGATCGTGCTGGATGTCATGTGAACGCACCGACTCACCAAACCGTTCCATCCATCGCCGTCGTCGCCCGTACGCTTAGGTCACCTGCTCGCCTGTCGTCGTCGCCCCCGACATCCACTACATCGCCCGCAAGATCGGTGCCAATGTCTACTCTTCGTTGCTTTCTGACGCCACACGAGTAGAGCCACTCGTCGTCACCACCACCTTCACCGACTTCAATGGGCCAATCGACATCGGCGATCGGTATCATTTGTTGGTTTCCGACGCTCCACGAGTAGCTCCTCGTCATCACCACTACCGTTTTGTTTCTGAGCCCACGTGTCGCTCGCCGCTATCATCGCCACCTCCACCGACTCACGCATCTGCTTTATCAACCACGAAGACGGGAACGTGGAGCGTTGTTAGCCGTTGATCTCTTCGATCCATCATCGCTGTCGGAGCTATTTTAATAAACATTGCTATCGGAGTTATTTTAATAGAAATATTTCCAAGATAAGTGAAATGATCATTTGGTGACTAAATGCATAAATATAGGTGTTATATGGAACGAACTAATGTCAACCATATAGTGGAATAGTAAACGGCTCGATTAGAAGAATTAGATACAATTTCGTGTGATTGGTCGATGGAAGAATTATTTGGGGAAGGAAGAAGTCAATTAATTGAGCATAATAATATAATAATTAGATCCACCACGTAAGGAGTTCCATGATAAACAAAACAATACCTCGTCAATCATTGATAATTACTTATACATATTTCTAAGATTAACGATATTATATATATAACTATTTAAGTTGTTTTTTTCAAAACGAAAAGTATAAGTGATGGTTAGCTTAGTAGGTAAATAAAATATTATACTAAATTTAGGGTGTGAAATTTAAGAAGTATATGATTGTTGATGACAAAACATTTGAGGTCTAATTTATATAGAAAATATTTATTGTGGTTTGATAAAATAACTCTCAAGATTCCTCGCAATGCAATGTAGGTAAAGGGACCTCTCCGTGTAGCACAAGCCGACATAATATATTTGAAACTTATATAGTGGGTAATGGGAGGCAAATCATGAAAATAAATATTTTGGAAAAGTCGAACTCGTACTAATCCGTTCAATGTTCATCTAATTCGACCTCCAATATATATGACAAATATTTTTGGATCAAGAACATGTACAAAAGTCTGAAATATTTGGGCTGATTAATCAGTACTCTAAATAGTTTGAACTTCAACTGAACTTTGTTATATATGGTAGCAAAAGAGGACGATCATTTTCCCTTCTATTGCAAATCAACTTGTGTAGTCATGATTTTACAAAATTTAAAAAGATTTAATTCGTAGAGCTTCTCAATAATTAAAGAAATTTCAACTTAATGATACAGTTCTCTTGATAATATATCAAAATGAAAAGATTATCAATAATTATATGTGATAGGAAATATTCTGATGTCATTCGTAACTCGTCATCGTTAGGGAGTTGATATAGAAAAGTCAGATCATCCCTCTCGTTCGATAGTAGGATAATAGCCTGTTGGCCACCGTGGACCTCAAACTGCAATGAGCAGTATGGCTCGGTCATTGAGGACAGTGGTTTTTGGGTAACTTAGTTGACCTGCACCTCCCTCTAGTCGGATCTTATGAGCGACAACTAGTAGAAAAACCACGCGACTCGACATTGGTAAGCGACACTCCTATTGCCACCGTTTGTTGATGGCGGACTGCAAGAGGGCTATGGGAGCCAACCATCCACACAAATAAGGCATAGGAGAAGAATGTATAGAGGAGCTGTTTATCGGTTGCGATCACCCTTAGTGTCCCAAATATAAGGGTTGAATCCCTAGTACTCTAGAGCTGGGGGTTCATTATCTAATAAAAAGATTAACTTGATCATCGAAGGGGTCAGGGTAAAAAATCTCTCTCAATATCCTCCTTTGTGCAATGACCCCGAGGAGAACATAAATGCAACCGTTATTATTAAATATCTTATTTAATAATAATATAATCGTTCTCATTAAGATTCATAATTCATTATCATAAATTTTTTCATTTATTATGGTTTAAATGATTTCAGTTTTTTATTCATTACACATGAAACCGTTATTATTAAATTAAATATTTAATATCATTAAAGTTTTTCATTATGGTCCAAACGTTACAAATTTGAATTAATTCTTGAATGTTATGAGTTGGTGATGATAAATGTTCTTGATGGAAGAACATCATATATGAGGATTTTGGTCATTGGGCTCAATCATCTCTTTGAAGCAAAAAGGCTTTCCTGCACCATCTAAAGCAAGAGTTCTGAGCTGAGAAGTGCCAAAGTTCAAGAAGAAACCTCTGCAGAAATTCTTGACAACAATAGCTAGAGGTACGCTATTTCGTTTCCGCATCAGTTTTTATTGTGTTTCTATTATAATGATTTAGAAACACAAGTTAGCTTCAATGATTTCTTACATTTGGTATCAGAGCTTTTTGACCTTTGTCTTGATACGAAATAATTTTTATTTTTATGCCACGAAAATGATTTGATTTTGATTTCTTCTTGGAAACTTCTTGATATATTTTGTTGAAAATCATGAGGAAATATCATTTTCAACATTTTTAGTCGGTAAAATGCTCATATTACGTATGCATATTTAGTTATATAAAATTATGCTTATGAGTCAATTTTTTATGTTTAAAGTGTCTAGTGGTCCATATAATCTTAATTAATTAAGAATTAGTCATAGCATTCTTAATTAATTAAAATTATATATAAAGTTAAAACAAAGATCACATCATATTGACTGATTATATTTCATATAATAATTATTATCCTACAGGATCTTTTATTTATATTTAATATAATTAATCAAGATAAAATATCAGATTATTTTTATAATTTACCCACATGGATTATGAATTGGAATATAATTTGATAGTTTTATCATAAAGACCATTTGAATATATTTGAATTAAGAATTTAGCCCACAGACAATTTTTATGTCATGAGATTCATATTTTTTGACATGTTTCACAGTGGTAAAACATATAATTTAGTCTATTAAGCTTCAAATTTTGACATAAGCATGTTTGATTTTATGTAGTTTCTCAAGCTGTTAATTCTCTAATATTAGATATTATATTCCTGAACTTAATGGTGATAACTATAAGATACGGAAGGAGAGGGTTCTCCTCCATTTAGGGTGGATGGATATT